>NC_060210.1:619000-928500 GCF_021130785.1 Homalodisca vitripennis
TTATTCAGACTCGCAACAACTCCTTCGTAGGGTTGGTAATCATCTTTTAAGATAACGCATCATCTGGATGTTAAGCAAAGCCTGGAGTAAGGTGACTGAGAAAACTGTTTCTGTTTTAAAAAAGCACCCAAAGACACAGAAATAAGTCTAGCTCAAAACTGGAGCAAAGTTAGCAACATACTGGGGGTCCAAGAAATGGAGTTTAAAGAATTTGTTGACTGATGATAATGTACCAGTAGATGATGATGATGATGATGATGTCTAACGGATGAAGATATTGTGGCTTCTGTTCAGCCCTCAAATCCTGAAGAAGATGAAGCAGCTGAAGATGATGGGGAGGATGCATGGTTGGAGAGTGATTGACATTGAACTGTCAACAAAATAGGGAAGAGAAGCTATTGATGTGTCAAAGATTTTTTCCAGAAGAAAAATTGTTTAAATGAAAGTGTAGTCAAAGCCATCGTCGAGTTAGATTCCACTCTGGGTGTGTTAACCAATCATGCAGATAAACAATAAAAAATTGACTACTTTTGCAATACTGGATTGCAATTTTTCCTTTTTTTTGAAATATTTATCTGTTATGTACAAGTTTCTAAAATCATATACAACTGATTTAATACATAATAAATACTGTATTTTAAAAATTGTGGGTGTATTTTGACCTAGGCCTACATTGAAAAATAGCTTCATTGACGTTCACAATGATTCGTATTACAAAGGTAGGCCTCAAAAATCTTTGTTTTATAGAGGTTCCCTCAGAGCGAGAAGAAACCTCTACAAGACGAATAATGGCAGTATTAAACCTTGATAAAACGAACTTCTTTATTAAGAATACTTTGATAAAACTAATTTTTTTAGTTGCCCTTGACATTCGTCTAAGCGAGGTTCAACTGTAATATTATGATTGTAACTAGTAATATTCTTGTAACTTAAGTTTTAATTTTACTTCAGTATGAACTATTCTTTGTTCTACACATAAGTGTGGATGGTTACAGAGTTATCATAATAGGACATGAACGTGCATTTTTGTATGAATAGCAGTATGCAACATAATAGGGTAAACAAGAAACTAAAACTCATTTTTACACTATTGTGTTATGAAAAAATATGTATAAAAACTATTTATGAATTTTTGAATTATGTCTTTTAAGAAGCCAAATTGCCTTGCTAGTAGAGTTTCACCATTTCTAGTTATAAGGTTAAATTAAAAATTAACATTTTTATTTCATGATTAGACATTTTTATTAAAACACAAGACAAAATTACACTGAGGACGGGCATCATACGGATAATTTAATTTAATCAGCACCTGCACTTGGCACGGCGCCTACGGGACCTGCTCCTCCTGCGGCTGTGCCGCCTGGAACGGCGACCGCTCCTATGGCGTCGCCTACCGTGTCCCCTGTGTCGCCTGTGACGACTGCTGTGCCTCCGCCTGGGTCCACACCTGCTTCGGTGGCGACGGCCGTGTCTGTGAGAACGACTCCTCCTTCGGCTCCTACTTCTACTCCCACATCGTGAACGATGTCTCCGCCCTCTGTGACTACTTCTGCTTCTCTTTCTCCGACTCCTCCCACAGTAAGCTGCTCTCAAGTCAAGGTCATCGTCGTCTTCTCGTTTCCTCTTTATATCGATATTTGGGATGGTCGGTGCTATCTTCAAGGCGTATCGTCCTCTTCTCGATTTGAGGATGCCGTATTCTGTCCCTCGCTCCAGGGCAGTGTAGATGCATTTTATCATTTTCTCATTGACTCCGTGATTGGCGGAAATAAACTTGATAATTTCCCTGGGTGTGAATCCTCGTTCAGTCCTGAGATGTTGGATGGCCTCCATCACGAGTTTGGCCGCTTTCACCGGTTTCCTTTCATTCATCATGTTAATTTACGTTTCTTACTGAAATTTCATTTCAATACATTAGATTTAGAGTGGGAAGTGGTACAAATTCACTTTTAACTTAATTTAATGCCATTGCTAGGATCCGGACAACAATGGGTACTACCTTTAAAATTAAATTTTTACTAGGAAAGAGTAGAAATAAAATATTTTGAATTTGTTACTATAGCTACAGTGAACTTGATATCTTTATTTTTACTCTAGACAACACACTCATGAATTTCTGTACATAATGAGCTCTCATTACTGGATTCCCTCAATTTTAATATATTGCACTATAAATATATTGTTTTTAGCAAAATATTCATTCGCATTTTGTATTATTCTCAGATCAAAAAGTTTAGATACCTGAGTTTGAATGTTAACCATAATTTAATCAGTAGATCTTCAATAATGGGAGTTACATTAAAATTTACCTTGTTTATTTCTGTGTTTAGACATATAAAGCAAAAAGTGTATAAACAATTACTTCCAGTTTTTATGTAATTTAAAAATAAAACAGTTAGTTATGGTACTATTATTTGACACTAATTATTCAAACTGCAATTTTAAAATTTATAACTGGAAAATTTTGATCTGAAAAAACCAAATATTTATTCAAGATAGTTACAAGTGTACTGTTTTTGAGTTTATAATTTTGATTTATATGAGAAAAGTTATTAAATTACTATCTTAACTTTTATTCTTAATCGGACAGTTCAAAGAGCTTGGCATTGGTCATATTTTGGACCTTCATCATATTTGTTGTGTAATTTTGTAAACCACTATTAATGAGTTTAAATTTTAACCCTGACAGTTAAGATTCCTACATTTGTCATTTTTATATGTTACAAAATGTGTAACACTGCATTTCGAGGAGAATCTATCCTCTTCATCAGGTGAGAAGACATGCATATTCATGTACAAAAGCTACAACATGTGGCAATAGACTGCCGCTAATAAAAAAAGAAAATGTTAACAAAAACAGATGAAACAACCAAAACCAGTTCTGCTTGGAGTCCAGACAGAAAGAAATGAACCCAGGCGTTGTCACTGCACAGAATGCTAGTCATGAACATGAAAAGTCAAGAACACAAACACATGTTACACCATCACACTTAAAAGTGGAACACTAACAAGAAAAATCAATGTCTGAATTTCCTGTGGTAGTGCTGCGTAGCATCTGAAACAATAAAACAGGAATGTGATGGTTGCAGAGGGGGAAGGGTAAAGACAGTTGCATTTGATCCTATGTTTTGGTCATAGAACTTAATGTCATAGTGTGTGTATTAATTTTTTTGGATGAGTATTTGATTATTAAAATCTTCATGTTCATTTCTAGTTTTGTCTTTTTTTAATATTAGTACCCGAAGGGGCATAACCACATCCAAAGATTAATGGTTAATCTTCTAATTTTATGTATGAAGTATCAATAAGTTTTGTTTAAAGAAATTATCCTCAGGGTGAATTATGTTGGCTTCATCCCATGTCATGTGATGATTTCCAGACCAGCAATGTTGAGCATTTGTAGGCTTCCACTAGCGCTTTTTTTTGTATTTTCTTTAATGTTCTCACATTAAGTAGTCTTTCTATTTTCTTATATATCCTTATTACAAGAACATGTTATACTTTAAACAGTTTTCTGAGTCCTGTGTGCCATTTTTAGTTTGGATTTTTATGAGATTGTCTAAGAGTGTTTTGTGTTCTGAAACCATTACTAATATTTTTTTTTCTGCCTACTCTTCTAATTTTCTCAGATAATTCCGGCACACAAAGGATTGACATGTATGTACATTTTTCTTTGTTTTCATCTTCTATTGTTTTTTCTATTGTTTCTGTTGCAATTATTTATGACTGACTGAGGGTATCCATTTTTTATAAGATCTGTTTCAACGTTTTTGATTTCTTCTTTTAAACCATCTTTGTTCAAGCATAAGCTCTTTGCTCTGTCACACAAAGAGAATGAGACTCCTTCTTTGACAGATTTTTGATGGTTCGTTTGAAAATTTAGATATTGGCCGATGTGTGTTTTCTTATAATAAACTGTTGTCATAAGGGCGTCCCTATCTCTTACTACACACACATCCAGAAACGGGAATTTGTTTTGGATTTCTAAGTCCATGGTAAGGCGAATGGAGGCAGAAATGCTGTTTATGTGGGACAAAAGTTCATTAAGTTCAGTGTCTCATGAGGGTAGACAATGAAAGTGTCATCTACGTATCTCCACCAGATCTTTGGTTTGAACAATAAAGGCACTGGCAAAAATGAATGATAGAATAGATACCATTGCCATTCCCAAAATTGCAATGATAGTAAATTTTACCCTCTGGTTCAAAATACTTTAAATGCATAGCTTTAACAGTTCCATTACGTGGTTAGGCAGTTTCGTTCTCTCATTTAGTATTTGATCTTCTTTTAGTTGAAATTCGATTTTTGGAGGATCTACTGGTGTCTGACATCCTGTGTATCGTTTGGTATCAGCTGGTAACCAGTGGGCAGACTGGGTTGATTTTTTTGATAATGAAAGTGAATTCTGTAAGGCAGTCAAAGTAGTAAACAGACTTTCAATACCAAAGGTAACGAGCATTAAAGTTAAATATTTTAAACTTGCTGAAACCAATCGTTAGTTATGCTGGCAGCCTGTAATAAAAAAGGCATCGGTCACTGTTAGTTATATTGGTTGTTGGTCGGATAAGCTTCAGCCAATTCTGATAAAGCTCCGCCCCTTTCAACTCACTTGTACAGGTGGATGTGTATCATTGGCAGTTACTGTTTAACATCTGTTGACTAAGATGGCTCTACACAGCAAGGCCAACATTTTTTGGAAATTTTAACTTTGTAAACAATTTTTTGACGATGTTTGTACAGGAAAACTTAGATATAGTTTGTTATAATAAATTACGAAATAAAGTAAATAGATTTAAAATTGTCTTCTTTGACCAGATCTGACTTAATTTGATTTAAAGCTTACTTAAACAAATGACGTTAATGTAGTTACAACTGTCATGGCAGGTCTGAATCCAATTTTTCAACATCAGTACTCCTTGAATTGAGAATGGATGAAATACTATTTTAGATTAATGTTTTGACTTTAGAATGGATAAAATACTATTTTAGATTAATGTTTTGAATTAAGAATGGGTGAAATACTATTTTAGATTAATGCTTTGAATTAAGATTGGATGGAATACTATTTTAGATTAATGTTTTGACTTTAGAATGGATGAAATACTATTTTAGATTAATGTTTTGAATTGAGAATGGATGAAATACTATTTTAAATTAATGTTTTAAGCTAATTATAAATCACTCGGACTGTTGGTCGGTAGCTAGAAGGTTATCTGCTGCCTCATCAATCACCAAAATAAACATTGAACCCAATATTTATGACAGGGTGTGATCATGCTGGGAGGAGGAGTGCAGTCTCAGAACGAGTACAGGTCTGTCATCTACTACCATGAGGACAAGCCAAGGTGGAGTGAGACGTTCAAGATAGCTGTCCCAATCGAAGACTTTAAGGGCTGTCATCTCCGATTTACTTTTAAACACAGGTAAGATAGCCTCTTAGTGGAAATAATATTGTATTTTATTTTTGAAAGTAAAGTAAAATGTACTTATTTATTAACTAGTGTTTTGTTTTTGTAGCATACAACAATAACAAATATATATCTTTAATATAGCCTTTAATAATAGCCTTTCAAATTAAATAAGGCAAGAACTTGGACTCCAGACAATAGAGAATCATCTTCTGGCGGATTCTTATTTATTCCCAAAGTACTCCATGGGATCTAAGTCTCAACACTGATGCTGGTTTCAGGTTGCCTTTATGATCCTTTCACCTTTCATATCCTTTATGATCCAGGAGAGTATTTTTTGGAGGATCTACTGGTGTATTATTCTGTTTGGTCTCAGTTGCTAACCAGTGAGCAGAGAGGGTTAACTTCTTTGATAATGAGAGTAAATTCTGTAGGAAAGTCAAAGTGGTATTGTGCGATTTTATTTAATTGACATACCTTTTTAATATTTTTACTTCTTTTACATTATAATTGACATATTTAATCTCAGAACCCCTCTGTTCAACTAGGGGCAGTACATTAAAGTCTTCAACTGTTCTGTTGTTCGTGACTCCTGCCTTTTGTCTCTCTTCCCAATAGATGGATTGGCAGGGTGTAGAAGTGTATGGAAATTCTGCTTGAAAGAAAACCATCCATTTTTGATAACAAACTTTCAAACAAAGAAGTGATAGGGAATTGTTCTTAAATAATGATGAATGAAACAAAATTATATTCAAGACGCAAGTATTATTTTTAAGATTAGACTCAAACAGTTTTAGAATAGGTTTATCTTTAGTTTACAATTTGCCCTTAGCTTTTGCTTGTTTTCAGGTCCTCAAACGAAACAAAAGATAAAAATGAGAAGCCCTTTGCTCTGAGCTATGTGAGACTCATGCAAGAGGACGGTACCACACTGCGTGACACACAACATGATTTACTTGTGTATAAAGTGAGTGTGCGATTAATATAAGGATATTATCAATCAAATGTGTTGTTGTGCTTTTTTTATTATTTTGTACTGTCAACAACCACTAATTGGTTACACCTTTTAAATGGAATATTTTTTGACAGTTCATGAACTACATAAGTATAGTATTACTACTATTCTATACCATTTCAAACAGAAAGAATTGCTGATTTCACTGGTAAAATTTGTTTTGCTATTTTGGCAACAGTGATGTCATAGTGACACGATAAACTTGCCAAAACGATCGTCTTCATCTAGCCTTTATAAAGTAGGTGTCTGTTTTGGTAGATTTATTCACAAAAGTTATTTATTTCATGAGCTAGTGTTAATAACTTAAATGAGTTTATTATGGATTGTTTTAAATCGGTATGTAGCGTTTTGTTAGTAATTTCATGCTTTTATCTGTGATATGTAGTAATTTGTAAACCTACATCAATCTAGGCTATTGTGCAGTGCAGTGAAAGTGTTTGGGAGCTACAATATTAGTGATATATGATGGGTATGGTTTATTATGTTGGTTTTATAGCTTTGTTTTTGGGCTCTCATTTCAATAATGTATTTAATTGTTGTGAGACAGTACATTTCTGATTTCCCTGATGAACATCTTCAAATATACATCTACTTGGAGGGTGCACATTTAAAGGAAACAAAATTATGTTGAAGGTTGACCACAAGAAATTCGATGCCAATGATGTCGGATACCTGAACCTCCCTTCCAAACGCAGTGAGCTCATTGAAGGTTCTAAACCCTCTCATGGCGGTCTGATCCTCACCAACAAGGACTCCTTTACAATACACACGAATGTCTGTTCCACCAAACTCACTCAGAATGGTAAGTCTTTTTATATCTTATTAGGAGGATAATGGTTGGTAAATCTGTTCCAAATTCACATTATACAAAAATAAAAATATAAAAACTATGAAAATCACCAGTATTTCTGGATCAACCCCCAGCACGCTGTTCTTACTTGTTTCATTATAATCAACATTGCAAAGTTTGTCACATAATTAAAGGCGTGTACAAGAAGGCTTGATGTTTATGTTAAAATGTCATATATTTCTATAACAATGAGTTTAAAGTTCATAATACTAATTATTTATTTCCTGTATTAGGTTCCTACATTTGTGACTAAATTACGAATAACTTTAGATGATTATTTAACACCGCTTAGATTTATATTATTTACAAGATCTGGCCAGAAAAGCATCCAACCTCCTTTTGATGGCCGATTATCACATGAACGACTGTCTCAGATCGGTTACGGGGCTGGACAGGGAACACAGGAATTCACTGTGGTCTGTCCGGTGAGTGAGAAACAGCACTCTACTTGTATGTTATTGCATGGGCGAACGTCACATGTCACTATGAACGAAGTCTTGAGCAAAGAGGTTACAGAAACTTGGCTATTCTGTTTCAGGGATAATATCTGTGATATATAAAGCTTTCAATGTCGAGTGTATGGGTTATGTAATGAGACAAAATAGTGGTGTAGGTGGTTCTAGAGGGAGCGATTCTAAGCCTGTAACGACTAGAAATCTAGAAACATGGTTCATTTTCTTATAAAATTTAATAAACTGCAAATTTTTAGGTGCCAAGATCTTCTTTCAGCTCCTGTACAGTCAATTGATGTTTTCATAGATTATTGCAATGTTTGAATGATCTCTGGCCGTTATAGGTCTGCCAGGTCACTCATCACTCAACTGTTGTCATCTTTGAATCTTCTAACAACTCTTTTCTTCTTCTTAACATCTCAAATTCTTCTAACAGCAAAACGCTTAAAAAGCCACTAAGTGCAGTTGTTACCTACAATTACTATAAAGTTTTGTTCTCTGACATGGATGATGATGAAGAAGAAGAATCCCAGAATATTGATATTGAGAATATTCAAGTTAAAGAACAAAACATTGTTACCAAAAAGAAATGGCGACTATGTTCAGATAGTCATGGAAGGGATATTGCTTGGAATACTAATAATCAAAACTCATTTGAGGCTCATTTATGTCAAACCTGGAGGAAAGAATGAAAAATTCTGAACATTCTAAACTTTAAAAATAAAATGGTGTGAATGAAGATGTTCTTGTTCTTACTGTATATGCGTAGCAAATGATGTTGCTAAAAACGAATCTGAAGTTGTGAATCTCTTAGTACGTACAAAAGATCTTGAAATGGCAAAATTGTACACAAGTAATGTAGTTTTAGTGGCCCTGCCTAATCGATATGACCTGGTAGAGCGGTCGTGTATTAATGAAGAGACTAGGAAAATCAATGAAATCCTGAAGCGACTCTTTTTATAAGTATCCTAATTTGTTATTAGTTGAAGCCAGTAAAGGAAGTAAACACTTGTGTACTAGACATGGTTTGCACCTTAGTGTTAGTGGTAAAATGTGGCTGCTTATGAGATAATACAAGGAGTAAGACAGAATCCAGACAAGCAACCCACATCATCCCTAACAATACAAGTGTCCATCAGTATCGTACTGAATCGCCAGTATTGCAGTCAGCCCAAACAAATGAAGCCAACATCTCGGGAAACTCACCATCCCCAGTCCCAATTTGCCACCTGCCCTCGCCACTGATAACAACACAGTAACCGACTTAATGCGATTTACATCTTTCATGTGAATATCCAGTAAATTAAAAATAAACTAGGCATGTTAAATATTTGGATAAATGAACTTAATATGACTATCGATATAAGAATTAATGGACATTGGCTTTTTGAAGAAGAATTACTTTTATATCCTCCAAGAGGTTTGTTAAGAGAGGTGGATACTCTCTTCCACATTCTCATGCAGAAATCTGATTTAGATGTTTAATTGCAGTTGACCTGTTGGGCCTGCTGAACTGGACGAGTCAGTCTGACACTCTTGCTGATAGTCTTAATGCACTCATGAAGGTGGTCAAGTTCCTGCAAGATGTCTTGGACGCTCGCTTCAACATTCTCATGCAGAACTCTAACTTAGATGTTTAATTGCAGTTGACCTGTTGGGTCTGCTGAACTGGACAAGTCCGCCTGATACTCTTGCTGATAGTCTTAATGCACTCATGAAGGTGGTCAGTTCCTGCAAGATGTCTTGGACGCTCGCTTCAACATTCTCATGCAGAACTCTAACTTAGATGTTTAATTGCAGTTGACCTGTTGGGTCTGCTGAACTGGACAAGTCAGCCTGATACTCTTGCTGATAGTCTCAATGCACTCATGAAAGTGGATGGAGAGGAGGTGGTCAAATTCCTACAAGATGTCTTGGGCGCTCTCTTCAACATTCTCATGCAGAACTCTAACTTAGATGTTTAATTGCAGTTGACCTGTTGGGTCTGCTGAACTGGACAAGTCAGCCTGATACTCTTGCTGATAGTCTCAATGCACTCATGAAAGTGGATGGAGAGGAGGTGGTCAAATTCCTGCAAGATGTCTTGGACGCTCTCTTCAACATTCTCATGCAGAACTCTGACTCAGACGTTTATGACAACATGGTCTTCGAGTGTTTGGTAACTTTAAATAATTACAATAGTCATTAAGATAAAAAATTTATTATTTTTATTTAATTTTGTAAATATAAATGTGATTTAATAAACCTAATAATGGGATGAATGTTACTGGTTGGTTCATCTCTACAAGAAGTGGGACTCTAAACAGTGGGATCGTACAAGAACCTTCAACAGGGAAAATCATGGGCATAGTTTTTTGGTACAGAAAATGCATACTTTTGATAGACTTTCTGTCACAAGGAATGACAATAAATGCGGAGGTATACTGTTAAACCTTATTGAAGCTTAGGCGTGCTATTCAAAACTGCCGGCGAGGCCTGCTCTCTAGTGGTATCATTCTGCTTCACAACAATGCTCGGTTTCACGTCGTGGTAAGAACAGACGCAGCTGGATAAGTTTTATTGGGAATTACTGGATCATCCACCATACATAACTTAGCATCAGGCTTTCATTATTTTTTCAAAACTTGAGGAATTTCTAGGTGGGAAGCACTTTGGAAATTATGACATGTTGAAAGAAACAGTTACTGACTGGTTTAATGGTTAGGAGGCAGAGTTCTTTGATGATGGGATCCAAAAGCTGGTCCTACTACATGAAAAATGTTTAAATGTTCATGGTGACTATGTAGAGAAGTGAGTCAAAATTCCAAGTGGTTTATGATGTTTTGTGGGTTAATTGTTGAGTCCATAATTTAGTTTGCGATACAATTTAAGTTCATAAGTTTTCCAGAAGTGGAATTAGTTGTTGAAAAAATCTTGAGAAGCCTTGAAAGCAAGGGTATATTATCTACCACCTGAATTGATCTGTCTAAAGCATTTAACAGTATATCTTATGATTTGATTTTAAGAAAACTGTTGTTATGGTATACAAGGTAAAGAGTTTTCCTTAATGGCCTCTTATCTAAATAATAGGAGGCAAATGGGGAGGCAAAACTCGCTTATACACTGTCATTTAATTCTCAGCCCGTGATGCAAGTATCTTAATATTATAATTGTAAATTCTATTTATTTTCAGTAATTGTATCTGTTTAACCCTTTGAGTGCCGCGGCGTTTTACTATATGGTACACATAAAATGCCAAGCGAAAATGCCTGATTTTGCAAGGGTCTGGTTAAAAATTCATAAAAAATTATTTTTTTGTATAATGTCCTGGTTTTTGTTTTTTTTTTGTAGATAAATATATTTTGTTAATAAATATAATACGTTGATTACTTATTTAGTGTTTTTTATACCAATAAAAAAAAAACATAAACAAAAACTATATGAGCAAAAACATTTTGTTTTTTATTTTGACACAACTTAGTTATTGAAATATTTTATTTTTTCACTTTGAGTTATTCTATATTATACTCCATTTAATTCTTTACAAAAAGACATCCAACAACTTTTTTATACTTATAAATAAAATTTTGAAATAAATATGAAAATATAAACCGCTACAAAACTAGAAATGTTCTAACCTAACCTAACACTGTATATTGTCTACACTGCTAATGCTTAAATCTAATGCCTGCAATACTAGGTCTTCATTGTCAGCAATGTTTTTACGACTCATTGCTTATAAATATCACTGAACAAACACAAAAAACGTAAAAACTATACAAATGTATTTAGTAAAGTACTAGCTGCTTACGATCACCGTAACTCACGGTCAAGTTATTGTTCTACTTACACACAAACTAGAACAACATACATAAACGAAATAATACGAAGATACTAACACCACAAAGCCATTTACACTTAAAAACTTTCAATATTTACAAACATTTGTGAAATAAACACCAGCGCAAACAAAACATGTGACGGCTCGTCCGTGTAGCTGTCGATTCTAAACTCGTGCTCTCTTTAAAACCGCTGTAAAATCAGAATCTAACCAGAATGCAACAAAACCTTCATCAAAAGTTATGTTGAAGCCTTTGAAATGCGTATGTATAGTCATTGAGCCAATTTAGATAAATACTATATAAAATATAAGCGTTACTGCAGAAGTCGCAAAAAGCGATTCTGGCATTTCTTGCATATAATGCAGGATCGCAAATAGCGATGCTTCGGCACTCAAAGGGTTAATTTTGTTTTTTTTATTTACTACTGTTGTTTGGGGAATAATTTTATTTCTCAACACCTTAAGTCTTAAAGCTGAAGATTTTTAGGTAACACTGTATGTAGTTGTTTTTATCTTCCTGTGTTTTATTTTTAATTGCTACATTATGTATTTATTTTGTTATTGTAAACCTTTTAATTTTAACACTTGTAAAATGTTTAGCTCCAGCTACAAATGCGTGAATAATTTAAAGGAAAATAATTTTAACTGTAATGTAGGTTTCATTAGTAATAATACTGCATACGTAGTAACATACAATACTAAACAGTAGATGTTTACTATGTTTTTGACAGTGTCAATTATTGAACCTTTGTGTATTCAATGACAATAAAGCTTCTGGATTCAATGCAAAAATCAAGAAGCTTTAGAACTAAGACTTGATGTGTGTTAAACTTTGATTTTATTTTTGCTAAATATGATTTTTTGTTTGTCAGCTGTACATCATCGGTCTGGTGTCTGATAGAAAGTATCAACACTTCCAGCCTGTTTTGGATCTCTACATTCAGGAGAGCTTTAGTGCGACTCTGGCATACAAGTTAGTGTTCTTTATGCATTGAACAGTGTTTTTTTGTTTACCCTTAAAACACCAAGCTACTTCAGAAGTTCATAATGACGACTTTTTTCCGGACATTTTTATTTGCCGTTTAATTTTCAATAATAATGGCAAAAAACCGTAATTGGTTTTTTACGTTATACGTCTAAGTATAGTGAGAAAAGTATGTAGGTTTTGCAATTTTGCACAAAAATTATTTAAATGTTTTTTAAACTTTTCTCTTTGTATCTAAAGAAATTATTTTACCTTCAATATTAAGCAGTTGTGCACCCGACAGGGTAACACGATTTACAAAAGCCCGACAGAGTACATGACGGCAGTTGTGAAAGTTCACGTGTATCTGTTCAGTTAAATGTTGTTAACGTGTTAATGAGCTACCGTTTTTTTAGATCACCCAGATTTTTTCCTCTTTTTGTTTTTAAATAAAGTGACAAAAACCCTAACCAAAAATAATAAAATATATTTTTTGCTTGAAAATTGTGTATTCATTATACTATTGACAAATTTATTAAAATATGAATCATCTGGATTTGTTATTGTCTGTGATAATTCACACAAAGAGCATAAGAAAAACTAAAATAACAACTAATAAAACTTGGTACAGCACTTAACATTATAGCATAAGATAATATGAAACACTTATGAACTAGAAACGAATATCACTAGTAACAGCTGATTGAAATAGATACATGTAGCCATTTTTTCTGTCAATGATTTAGAATCATAAATTTGTTTGAATAAAAATTTTCAAGCAACATCACCATGCTCTTTTGCGGATGTTTCTAGAACTACAGAAGTATTTAAAATTATTTATGCCCTGTGTTCCAAGGCGTAAATGATGTTACAAAAACCATATGTGCTGCGTGTAAAGGTGCATATGCTATGTTGTGGGATAATTGTTAATTGTAATTTATCTTGAGCATTAAAATAATATACAGTACTAATGTTATCAAGTTTCTGATTTAAATTTCTTAAATTTTAAAATATTATTAACACTTATATGTGAATATATAGAACTAACTAAAAAAGATAACTAACTGAATGAAGTATAAATGCTTACAGCAAACTGATAGTGGTACTGAAGCACCATGTAGACAATGCCAACTCTTCAGAAGACAAGGATCTACTGTTGAAGACGATGAAGTCACTGCAGTACATCATGAGGTTCATTGTACGATCTCGTATTCTCTTCTCAGAGTGAGTATTTGCTTCCACCTGCACATGCATTTATGATTCTATTACCTAATTATTCTGAGTAGATTTCACAATAATTGTAATTGTTTTACATGGGCTATCCAGAAAGTAGATTACGTTTTGATACAAACGAAACAAAGTGTCAGAAAAAAATTGTATTATATACATTTGAGAGTGACACTAAAATACTATTTTTCAACATAGTCATCATACAAATTTAAGCACTTATCATAGCGGTGATCTAGTTTTGAAATTCCAGTTGAGACTTAAACCAGGTAGTCCCACCCTCCCGCAGTTCCATGTCGTTATGTGTGCCTCCACTCCATAGACTGAAATTTCATTTCGCAATTATGTGTATTATCTAAGTCTCGCCTCCTGTAATGATTCAAATGTGTAACGAGTCCTCATCTTCTTCGTAAGTGTCTAAAAATATCAATGAAACATACATATGAGTTTTATGGGTTTTTGTTAAAATTTTCGGTAAACATCTTGCATAAAATTTATGGTAACCTAACTTCTGCGTTACAATTTCATGTAACAAACTCCTTGAAATTTGAGGAAAACTAAGTGAGAATTTTGTTATTGTGAATCGGCAGTCTTTTCTAATCCTCTCATTGATTTTAGACTATTTCATCAGGCACTATGCTGGGCCATCCACTTCGTTCATCATCATTCACTTTAGGCCATTTTTAAACCTACTCACATTGTTTCCATAAAATTCACAGAGTTGGCAATAAATCTCAATTGGTGCCAACAAAAACCGACCGTATTACCGACCGGACTTCACACCTCATGGGATTTTCATTTGCGTCACACATTTAAAATTCCTTTTGTTAAACAAAAAGGAGCAACAGTAACCTCTCACTATCACTGGATAGCTACTGCTCGACAGACTTGGGTCCCATGGCATCAGAGGCGTGCCACTTAAATGGCTTAGCTCATTTCTAAGTCATAGATCCCAAGTTGTCCAAATATCAAATCAATCGTCAAAACCAATAGAACTGAGGTACGGTGTTCCCCAGAGATCCATTCTCAGTCCTGTGCTTTTCCTGCTTTATGTCAACGACATAGGATCATCACTTCTGCATGGAGGACTAGTGCAGTATGCTGATGATACGACTCTCTGTTTTAGTGCAAGATCAAGTGAAGTGTTGGAACAACAGGCCTTTGTTGACATCAATAACTGTGTACAATACTTCCAAAGCCTCAATCTCACAACAAACTCCTCAAAATCCAACGTTTTAAATTTTGCTTTGCGCGATGTAGGCAACCATTGTGGATCTGCCGTCTTGTTAGCTGATTCCACACTGGAAGAAGTCCTGTCTTCAAAATTCCTAGGAATACACCTTGATCGAGGGTTGACTTGGAATGAACACATCAATCATGTTTGCGCAAAAATTTCCTCAGGCATTTATGTCTTGAGATCCTTAGCAAAATACTGCCCAAGTCAGGTACTGATAACGGCGTATTATGGCTTAATTTACCCCCATTTGTCTTACGGAATGGTCCTGTGGGGAGCGTGCGCAAGCTCTCAGTTTCAGAGAGCATTCAAACTCCAAAAAAAGCTATTCAAATAATTGCAAAAATAAAATTCAGAGAGTCGTGCAGGCAAGCTTTTAAGGAATTACAGCTGTTAACTCTCCCGTGTCTGTACATTTTAGAAACCACTTCGTTTTGTATGTATAAGTGTGTCTTAACCAGAGGCCGGGACATACATACGCATGAGACACGAGGTAGAGAATTACTACGAACTGCAAGCCACAGAACAGTGGTTTTTGAACACCTGCCCTCACAGGCAGGTGTTAATTTTATTAACAGACTGCCAAATTCAATAAAAAATTCCCTAACGCCCAAGGCGTTCAAAAGGCGCCTTAAACACCTCTTGGTGTCACAAGCATTTTATAATGCAGGGGAGTTTTTAGCATTTAACTGGGAGACCGCCCAATTACACGACTGATTCTGCTGTTTAAAGTGGGATATATTGGCGAAGGATGAAAGGTGCATAAGTGTAAAATTGTATGTGTAAATGAGAATTTTGTGGCTTGAATGTAAGAAATTTTAGATTAAAATTTATGACGTTTGCTATACATTGTAATATTGTCGCTGCAATAAAGCTAATTTGATTTGAACGGAGAAACGCTCTGATATCAAAATGGCCGTGATAGTCCTTCTCCTAGCGGCTACAGAAGGAAACATAATCTACTTTCTGGATAGCTCTCCTATTTATAAATGTATAGTGTTATTTATATTTTGTGAAAACTTCCAAGCATAGTACGAGGCATGTTTTTAAAGTAAGTACCGTTTTTAAATTACGCCGCTGCAGCACTGCAGTTGCTGTTAAGCGCATTTGCGTAGTGTAGCTACATCAGTTGGGAAGCCACAGACGCCATTTGATCGAGTCTTCGTTTGTTTACGTGATTTTAAAATGCCGCCGACTATTGAGAATCCCGCCGACTGTAAAGTGCGTGCTGTGATTCGTTTTCTCTGTGCTAAAGGCTTAAAAGCAATTGACATTCATCGTCAAATCAGTGAAGTTTATGGTGAAAACATTATGAGTGAAGGAATGGTGCGGAAATAGGTTAGGGCCTTCAAAGATGGCCACACAAACGTTCATGATGAGGAACGAAGTGGGCGACCTTCAGTCATTACCGATGATCTCATTCAAAAAGTGGACTGTAAAGTGAAAGAGAACAGACGGTTCACAATTTCGTCCTTAGCTGACAAATTTCCTGCTGTATCTAAAAGTGTTCTCTAAAAATTGTGTCCGAACGTTTAAATTATCAGAAACTGTGTTCACGGTGGGTACCGAAAATCTTGAATGATGAGCACAAAACCAAACGATTGGGCAGTGCATTGAGCTTTCTCGAGCGTTACAGTAACGAGGGCGATGATTTTTTAAGCCATATCGTTACAGGTGATGAAACGTGGGTAGCCTACGTTACACCAGAATCAAAACAACAGTCAATTGAATGGCAGCGTTCAACATCCCCTAGGAAAGTCAAATTCAAGCAAACAATTTTCTGCCCAGAAAATCATGTGCACTGTCTTTTGGGACAGACAGGGTGTGTTGTTGGTCAATTTTCTGCCTCGTGGTGAAACGATTAATGCAGCCGAGTACTGTGAAACTTTAAAAAAACTGTGCCGCACAATTAAAAACAAAAGGCGTGGCATGCTGAGTGCAGGCGTCGTTTTGCTCCACGATAATGCTCATCCACATTCAGCAAATCGAACGCAAGAGCTCATCACTTCATTTGGCTGGGAACAATTGGACCATGCTTCGGGATATAGTCCCGATCTAGCGGCTAGCGACTACCATTTGTTTCTGCACTTGAAGACAAGTGTGCAACAGTGGTTGTCCAGTCTGGCGGCAAGCTTCTTTGATGACGGCATACAAAAGCTGGTCCCAAGATACGACAAGTGCCTTAATAATAATGGAAATTGTGTAGAGAAGTAGAGGAAAGAATGCTCTTTCAGGTAAATAAAGTATTGTTTGAAAAATTAACTTGTTGATTTTTTTATATCTAAACGGTACTTACTTTAAAAACATGCCTCGTATATAACACTTTATCAAGGTCATGTAGTATTGAATCAAACACTAGATTATTGTAGAGACAATACTAAATAATTCAATATGTTGGTACTTTTAAGTCTTCATCCCATAGCACCAGTTACTACGGCTGTGAGAATATAGTGAAATTTAACCTCAGTCAAATAAAGTGCCTTGGAATCAATTGAATTGTTCTATGACATCTTAGATGGATATCTACCAATAATTGTACATTTCGATGTACCCATTTATAATAAATATTAAAAAAAATGTCTTTTATAAAAAATTAGATGGCAGATATTCAACAAGGCTTAGTATTTAAAGAGTTGTAACTCAGTAATAAAGCCTTTTGTTGAACAAGTTTAACAAAATATTTTACACCTCTTTTTAAAAACTTACCACGAACATTAAATACGCATAGTTAATGGACAATAGCATAAATATTGTAAAAATCACCTTAAAGACATGTAGATATAATACTAATAAGGTTGTATATTTGTGAGTTGTTTTCATGAGTTCGTGAATGTGTAATGTTCTGGGTACTGTGACAGACTGTACGAGGGCAAGGGCCAGCAGCAGTTTGAGTTGTCCTTGAAGCAACTGCTGCAGAGCATAGCTGTGATGATGTGTTACAACACGGACGCCACATTGTTGGTTCAAGGTGCCTGTCTCAAGTTCCTGCCTTCCACCATTCCAGACATCCTGCAGGTCTTCAGCTCCGTCCAGTTGAGGTTAGTTACTGTTCATCAGCATCAGTTGTAAGGGTCATTCATAATAAGCATAGTCATTGTTTATTACAGTGTTGTGTCTACTTCGTGTAAAATCTTAAAGTCCAATGACTAATTCGCGTGTATGAACTACAACAAATTTAATTTAAAAAAAAAAACATCGGTTATTACCAAAGAAATTTAATTTAGAAAACCTTGAATTATTACTAAACTAATTCAATTTTGAAAATCAGTGCTTGTTAATAACAAATTTAATTTTGTAAATCATCAGTTGTTATTGAACACATGGTATTTGTTTGTTGGTAAGCTTCAAAATAAAAACTTTATAGTTTACTTTTTATTATAAAAAATCAGAAACAGATTTTAAATTCAATACAAAATAATAAGTTGTTATCTACTATGCTTTAATGAGCTAAGCCTTGAAAATGGTCCTTGATAAAATGTTAAAATATAACGAATCTGAAACACAGTAATGGCAAACTCATAATTTCCAATAAAAATTAACATTTATATGAAATGTAGTTTTGAAATGTGTGAGGTCTATTCAGAACGTTTCCACCTGATGCTGCCAGGTGCGTACCAATTGTGTATATATTGGTGTGCTTGTGCTCAGCATGGTCTGTGATTAGTTTTTTGTTGAAAAAAAAACTTAAAACTACTAGAAATTCATCGGGAACTGATCAAAGTGTACGGGGACAATGTAATAACTGAAAATTGTCAGAAGTGGTGCATTCAGTTTTAAAATGGCATTACAAACGTCCATGATCAAAAGAACAGTGGACATCTGAGCATTGTGACTGATGATCTGGTCGCCATAGTTCACGAAAAGATTCGTGAAAACCACTGTTTCACAATAACCGGGCTTTCTCTATGTTTCCCACAAGTTTTACGGATAGCTGTCCAAAACAAGTGCTGAGGAAAATTTTCATCCAAAATTTTACTTTTGCATGACTATGTCTGACCTCACACAGCAAATTGTACGCAAGAATTCTTGAACTCGTTCAACTGCGAAGTTCTTCCTCATACCCCTGCAGTCCTGATCTTGCTCCAAGTGGTTTTTACTTGTGCTTGAAAATGAAGACCTGGCTAACAAGACAGCGTTTTGACAACAACAAGGAGCTCCAGGTACGCATCACTGAGTGACTGAGGTCACAGGTGGCAGATTTCTATGATACAGTAATTTCAATGCTTCTCCACCACTATTACGTGCCTAAACTTCTATGGTTATTACGTAGAAAAGTAGTATTTTAGTCCCTCTTTCACATGTAAGTAATACAATTCTTTCTTCTACTTGGATAAAAAAAAAAAAAAAAATCAAAACGTTCTTTACTTTTTATCTAGGTAGACAATTTAGTTGAGAATGTTTTAACAGCTGTAAATAAATAACTTCAATGTTAGAATATATACATATGGTTATTCAATTTCATGAAAATGTTAATTATTACTAAAATTACGAGTTTGTCATTGCTGTTCTAAAGTATTAGGAAATTTAAGCCATTACAATATTCAAATGATTTTATTTTATGAATCGAAATGCCTTTAATGAATATTGAAGAAAGTGGGGAGAGAATGACAAATGTCTGAGTAGCTGCAAGAATCACCTGTTTGAATAATACAGAATATTGATACTACCTCAGACCTTAGTACTCGATGAATCCCTTGAGTTTTAGTTCTCCCTGATCACACACAGTACACTAGATTCTCCCTGTAATGTTACAGCTCCTTGCTGATGGACCTGATAAACAAGATGCCTGCCCAGCGGCTGGCCAAGCAGAAGATGATGACGGTACGTGACATAGTGCACAGCCAGCTGTTTCTGGACAGTGACTGTCGTAGCGTGCTGCTACCGGCGATACTGGTGAGGATCCGGGAGCTGCTGGAAGCCCAGGATGAGGTGAGAGAGGAGCCTAGTCTCCTTGATAAATAAGGGATAAACTGTAGGATGTTGATGGAAAGTCTAATAAGATAATATTTTTCTTTTCTTTATTATAAAGTTTTAATTGGTTTCATTTTATCAATTTACAACGTAGTACAGTAGACCTCTGATTATCCAGCCTTATTATCTGCAACTAATAATAGACAGCAGAGTGGACTGTAGAAAAGCAACATAATCTGAAAGTAACATTAGCTTGACTTCTTCTTGAGATGGTACATGTCAAAGTCATTTTAACTATTTGTCTGGTGAGTATTTTCACAGTAGTCATGCCCTAAAAATTGTGTTTTGTTTTGCTAAATGGACAGGCTTTAATTTACAAAGTATAAAATGATTTTTATTTAATTAAAAGATTTTTAAAACAAACACCAAAAACACATTTAAAAGATAAATAAACCTTTGTTAATACTTTTATGTATATATACATACTTAGAAAATGCACAAAAAGATTTATTGACAGTTCAATAATGTGCACTTGTATCTTTAGAAGTCTTTAGTTGAGTGAAAGGGTCGGAAATATTCTGATTGAGATATATAGTGCAACTTCAAAATTATGGCACATCAATGGTATTTACCGGCACTGCTCCTAACTGACATGTTAGGTTGTTATTAGTATCATCATCACAGTAGTCACTTTTTTCATTCATCTAAATCTGTAATAAAGATTCTATAAAGTCACTAACTGCGCAAATATATATTCTGTAATCATTCACAGACCGTAAATATCTCGTCTATGAACTACATAAAAACTGGTTTAATAAGTAAGACAAAAATAAACAAACATTGAAATAATACCTTACCTGATTGAATTAGATATTTTACTTTTCTGAAACATATTACAAGCCACAGTGAACCAGCGAGAAATTATATAGAAAATAAGTCACAACCTCTGTTAGACACAATGGAAACTATGTATTAGTGTTTTAACCATTCAATATTGCATATGCGTTCAGGCAAACAGTTAAAACAGTAATGGAAATATTGTTTAGTGGTGTAGCAGATCCCACAGAGTGATTGGGGTTAACCGCTGTTGGTTCAAGGTGCACTCTTAAGAAATGTGCGGGGTTGACATAAAGAGCCCATTGCTCCTGTCTTACAAAACACAAGGCAACAACACCAAACTGAACTATCTACTGAATTTCATTTCATTTCATTGCATTATAGCGATTGGGGGTAAATTTTGTATATCAAACTTTACTCTTGTGCAGTTATTATTCATAGATTAAACGACTCGTAGGGACACGAGTGTTGTAAAATAAAGACAACTTGTCAAATACATCTCGATAACCCTGATTAGTAACATTTTTCAGCATATACTCATTTCATCCTAGTTTATATATTATTTTAGGATATTTTGAACTTGCACTGGATCAGCGCAGATAACTTGGGGAAAGAATAATCAAGTGGTCTACTGTACTTGAATTTTTGAAAATGTGATGGTTGCTTCCTGTAGTTATTTTACATGGTTCCGTGAAAAATTAAATTCGCAACATTAACATCAAGTACCCACCAAGAGGTATTGATATTTTTTTTTAAATGAATAAAATATGTTTCACTTGTGATTAAAAATGAAATTATTGGCACTTTTTGAATCCAAAATATTTTTTCTGATAAATATTAGTCTGCAATAAAACAACTGAACAAACATTTTTACAAAGCGATTATTTTTCTATAGTAAACTTAACCTTTGGCTGAGGAATAAACAAAAACAATGTAGAGCTCTTTTGGCGTTCTTCAACTCTCCTAGTATTTTGTCGAGCAGAGATACTGCAGGAAGTAAGCCAACACGTAAACACAGATTAAGGTCAATTTATTTTAGTGATGTATTTTGATCTACATGTTCTGTTGTGTGTGTGCTGTTATGATTCATTTGTGTTTGCACACTTTGTCA
Source organism: Homalodisca vitripennis (assembly GCF_021130785.1). Lineage (NCBI taxonomy): Eukaryota > Metazoa > Arthropoda > Insecta > Hemiptera > Cicadellidae > Homalodisca > Homalodisca vitripennis. Next base: position 640,830 of record NC_060210.1, read on the forward strand.
ATAACCCAGTGAGTGTTGGTACCTGAATGTATGGCATGGTTGCCACTCACCGCAATCACAGAGACGCATGGACATATCTAGAGTAGTCTTAACACGGACCTGCGATATTGGATAGCTTTGTATCATTCACAAGCAGATCATCTACATTTTACACCTCATTCAGCTATTGACCTGTGAATGAAGTTCATTGTGAACATTTTTTGCGTGGTATGATACTTTTTAACAGTTTGTCAATGAACAGAAAGTGGAGGTAAAAGTTCAAAATTGTATTGTCTACAACAAAGTGATCCATGTGAAAGTGGATACTGGATGCTAAGGATTACAATAGCACATTAAAATTAAGTTATGATAAAATTTGTATTTCATTCATAAAAGAGAGGCAGCTGAATTTTTATATATTTTTAATTATATTTTGTACTAAATTTGTAGGTAAAAATAGAACCTTACAGCAAAAAGGTTTGTTTCAAAACTTGATTATATTATCTTGAAATATTTTAATGTCTTCTGTAAAAGCAGTATAACTTCAAAGAGATTGTGACAATAAGTAAGCATTTTACTGTCTTTAAATACATTTTTCTGCTTAAAATTAATTATTTTTTCTGTTTTTTAACTTGATTTGGACTTAATACGTAGGTTTAAAGGTTTTTTTTGAAGGGTGTTATTAGTTGTGTCATATTTTCTAGTGTGATCTCTAAAAGCATATATACTTCGAAAGAGTTATAAAACATTAACAAACGTCTAAAATGTTTAAGATACTTGTTGAGTACATCATATTTATAGCCAAGGTCAGAGAGTTGTCCATCTTATCAGTGAGAAAGTGGGGGACCGATTTGTGGTCTATATGAGCTGTATACGTAACACAGTTGTGATGGAATAATTTTACAGAAAATTTTTTTTTTTAATTCTTATGATAATGATCAGACATGTCTCTGGAGTAAGGCACTTCATAACATTGCAAGAGACATCATCATAAGGAAAGAGTTTACATGGTCATAATTTAAATTTAAATAAAATATATTTTTCAGCAATAATTATATTGCAACCAATTCTTGTTACAGTGCAAAATGCAAATTTACACAATTCTTTCCTCTGCAAATCTTTCATTCCGATAACCGCCTAAATATATGAGTTATTTGAAGGCGTCAATGCTTAAACATTTCTTAGGTTCTGATTACTGTCTGCGTTATTGTAAAATCTGTAACATCATAATTCAGGAGGTATGTACTGATAAAAGCAACATATTTAATTTTCCCACCAGAATTGTATTTACTGCCCACTTAGTCACTTAGTTCTATCTTCATGTATTACTAAGTATAATCATCAGCATAGATATGTGTTGAACAAAAGATCTAACTTTAAAAGCGGTAAATTGGTAAACCTTGTACTTTAGTTATAAAGTGTGAGGTATGATATTAACAATTTACTGTGTATATCAATAGAAATAACACCCAAAGATTGGAAACAAAACTGTACTTCCACAATAATATATCTGTAATATCTGCCTTGTCAGAGACATGTGAATGTTGTGTGTACAATCCTGACGAGATATCTAGTGCTCTGTCACTAACCTTTGTCTGTGTGTATGTGCTGCATGGACAGAGCTCCGAGGCACAGGTAATGTTGTCTGATAGTGCTACATTAGTAACACATTAACGAATGCTTTACTACAATTATACGTTTTTAGTGTGTACTTAATAACAGATACGTATTAAGGTAAGTGATTTGATAAAGTTCACATAAATTTGTATTTAAGCAGTATTTTTTGCAGTTGTACCATTTTACATGGATGGTTTAAGTGTTTTAATTGTCTTAATAAATATTTGAATTAAACAAAGTACTCAATGAAAGTTTTAACTATGGTCACCTTTCGTATTGTTTGGTTGATGTTTCTGTCTTATTAAGTATTAATTTAAATTATATATACGAATGAATAAACACAATTCAAACACAACACACCTTTTTTAGTCCTTAGAATTACTTAGCCAGTGTTGTGACTATCGTTAAATACAAAATACTGTTTACAGTCTTTAGAATTACTTAGCCAGTATCATGACTATCATCAAACACAACATACTCTAAGACATTTGGCAGAAAATCAGTATTTAAGGTATTATAGAGCATCAAAGATTCAGCACATATTTATTTATTTATTAAATATATCATTGCAATTTTTATTGTTTTATGACAATAACTTGGAAAACTGGTTTAATATTTTCAGTTAAGGACTTTTTGTGTACTAGAAACTTAGTATAAACATCTGTGTTTTGATGAGTCCATAACCTTCTTTAACATAAACAAATTAAATTAAACGTTTTAAAATAAAATATCCTCATGAACAGTTTCCAGTACGTATAATTGCACCTGTATGTTGTCCAACTTCTGTTATCTCCAAAAATCCTCAACCGCTCTACTCCTTTTCCTTAGCCTTCTTTCGCCATCTCTAACCAAATTTATACTAGGTCTTCATCTGTATTTCCTCTCTGCACTCTCCTCTTGTACATCCTCAGTTGTTTCCTGTTGATCCATTCCAGCAATGTTCTTCTTGATCCTCCTTTTGAACGTTATTTCTGCAAAAAAGTAATGTAAACTGTAAAACATAATTCTTAATCTATTTATGTCACTGGTTAAAACGTTCTGTGTACACTTTGAAATTGAGTGAAATACAAAACATGCTCACGCCATACAATATGTATTCTTCAAAAAATGGGCTCAACTGGACAAAAGGTGAGTGGTATTGTTTGCTTCATAGTACGTGTGAGTAAACCGAAACAGTGGGAACAGAGGTAAGTGTTGCTTGTTGTGCTCTTGTCTGTACGTGTGTGTGTGCACTCACCCGACATCACTCACCACTCACTACTCACTGCCCGTCACGCCACCTGCAAGCTTACTGTGTGTGTCTCCACTAATTAGGAATCTTAGTGCCGTGTTGTAGGCCTCGCAACACATCTTAATAACTGATGTTTAAATATTGAAGTACACCATTTAGAAATCAATGGCCTTCTTTTTCTGTGCCCTAGTAAATTTAAAAAGTTGTAATCTTTCTAAGCGTTTAACAAGAACAATTAACAAATAAATTACAAGTATTGTTATTCAATACAATAATTAAAATGCTTGTAAGATTATAATTTAAATTCTTATTCTCTCATTTGTTGTTAAAACTGGAAATTGTAGTAGCATGTTTAAATTATTCCCTGGAAGTGTAGATATTCCTGTTAAATAACCACCATAGACCAGAAAAAATTACTGTATTTAAAAAAGTTCTAAGTTTCCTTTTAGCAAAGATTTTCCATATTCTCTGAAAGTTTTTCATACTAAAAACGTTTTCACCCCAAAACGGTTATAAGTATATTGGTTGAGTGTCAGGAGTAGAGGTAGGACATATTATTTACATTTGTGACCTACACAATTAAACTGATGAAAGTATGTGTTTTTACCTCTTGCATCGGTAGTTCTTATTTTTACTTAGTAAATTGTCATCGTCGTTTGTTAAATTTTTAGTCACAGTCAATCGTGAGATAAAAAGATTTCTTGAAAAATCTATAATTTTTACGCTGTTATATTTCTTTTTGTAAAATCTTGTTTATGTTGAAACCTGAATAATCCATTAAAACTACTTATTTTGCATAAATTTAGATTTAACCATGCAGTATGTATTATAAAGAAGCTTGTCAATTTTTATGAATATTAAAACTAGTTTCCCCCCCCCCACCCCCCCCCCCCCCCACCCCCCCCCCCCCCCACCCCCCCCCCCCCCCACCCCCCCCCCCCCCCACCCCCCCCCCCCCCCACCCCCCCCAGTTCCCTAATTGTAAAGCTGGGGAGGACTTCTTTTACACTTACTAAACAACAGTAAATATAAAAGATTTGGCAGTGTCATAATTTTATACTCTCTAATAATAGAGGAACACAAGTTTCCTCTGTCTGATACATTTTTTATTGACCTAATCGCTTTTTTTTTTTGCCATATGAATGCTCTTTGTGCACTTAGTACTAGTTTTCCCCATAAAGTTACACCATATCTTAATTTGGCGATTGAAAAAGAGCATTATAAACTAATAACAATGTTTTCAATAGATACATAAATTTTCTTAACTTTCTTAGAAGATAAAACTATTCTAGATAGTTTTTTTACAAAGGTAATCAATATGATAGGCCCAATCCAACTTACTGTCCAAACAAATACCTAATAACTTAGCAGTTGAAGTACTCTCTTCTAATAATAGATTGTTTAAAGAAAAAACTATTTTCTCCGTCTTATTACTATTTACAACAAGAAATCAGAAAATCAGAAATTCTTTATTCATAATCATCAAGATTAGAATACATGTCAAGTTTTAAAAGACAAAAAATATCTTCTTCCTCATGAGTTGGGTCTTCATGCATTGTCCCTCCAATTGAAGAACTCTTCCATGCTGTAGAAGGGTCTTTCCTGGAGCCAGGTCCGGAGTTCCTTCTTCAGGTTCTGTGGGCTGTTGTCTTCAAGTCTTCAGAGCAGTGTGTGTTATATATCTTGATTCCAGCATAAGATGGTTTTTTTGCATAGGTGGCTGTTCTGTGTGCCGGAAGGTGGAAGTTGCCTGCATGTCTTGTGTTGTGTCCATGCAGATCTCTATGCCTTGTTAGGTCTCTAGTAACACAAAAGAGAACAGTTTCCAATATGTAAATGGAAAATAACTGTAAGAATCTTCAAATCCTTGAATGTATTTTCTACAACTTTCTCTTGGGCCTTGACCAGGTCATTATTCTGAGAGCCCCTCTTTTTGCAATTTCAGTAGGCGCTGCAGGTTGGCATTTGAAGTTCCCCCCCAAACAACTATTCCCATATTGTAAGTGGCTTTGGAAAAGGGCATGGTATGCTATTTTTGAAGCTTCTGGTGAACTGACTGCTGAGGTTCTTTTTATGGCAAATATGGCAGAGCTTAGTTTTTTGCACAGATTGTCTACATGATTTTTCCATGATAAATCACTATCAAGTGTTACACCTAGGTGTTTCAGCATGTTTACATTCTGAAGATCAGGGAGTGCTGTTGAGTCCTTTCTATTTCTTCCAAAATACATCTGTTTAGTTTTATTTTGATTAAAAACAAGGTCATTACTCATGCAGTATTGTTGTGCCATGTTGACAGATATGTATGTGTCAATTTCCAAATGTTCGTTATTATTACTGGCTAATAAGAGCACAGTGTCATCAGCATACATAATTGTTTCACTGTATGGTGTCATGTACTTTGGTAGGGTCATTTGTAAATAAAATAAATAGTACTGGCCCTAAGACTGATCCTTGTGGTATGCCTCTTCTTGTTGGTATTGGATCTGATCGCACAGTACTTTGTTTGCCCATGTTCATTTTTCTTCACCTCTACTACTTGGGTCCGTCCTTTCAGGTAGCTTTCGAACCATTTTAGGGCTGTTTTTATAATGCCTAGGCTTTTTAATTTAACCAAAATGAGATCGTGACCAAGGCAATCAAATGCCTTACTCAGGTCTAAGTATACGCTGGAGATGGTGTTGCCGGACTCTATGTTCTCTTACTATGAACTCTACCAGATCAGCAATTGCAGTTGTTGTTGACTTCCCTTTTGTAAAGCCATGTTGCTTGTCTGTCAAGAGGCCATTTTGTTGAAGGTGTGTGAGTAGTCTGGCAAGAACTATTTTCTCAATAATTTTTGAAGTAGTAGGTAGGAGAGAGATGGGTCTATAGTTGGCTGGTTCATCTTTCTTTCCTTGTTTGTGTTTGGGATATATTTTAGCAATTTTAAGTCTGGAGGGAAAGATGCCTTGGTTAAGGGACCTGTTACAGATAGCTAAAATTGGAGTCAGAAGAGTTCTTCCACAGATTTTGATGATTTTTGAAGATATGTCATCAATACCTGCTGATGATTTTGGTTTAATGGAATTTATAATTGTCTGTATTTCTTCAGTTTGTTGCAGGATGAAGGATAGATAGAGGGGTTGCAATTTCAGTGAGGTTCTCCTGCGAGTAGTTATGCCTCACTTGGTTCCTAAGTGTCTCTTCAGCAATTTTTGAAAAAAAGGAGTTAATATTATTTGCAATTTTTGTAGCATCTGTCACTTCCTGTTCACCAATTTTTAAGCATGTCATAGTTACTTCTGAAGTTTCATGTGTTGCTTTCCGTTCACTGTTTATGACATCCCATATTGCTTTGCTCTTGTTACTAGCCTGTGCAATGTGTTCAGTGCTTGCTTCACTTCTAAGTTGTTTAAGCTTCAAGTCATAGGTTTTCTTTTTCCTAGCAGCTTCAGCTTTGTCTTCCTGGTTTCCTGTCAATCTATAATTTTCTTGAGCTTTAAGAAATTCATCTTTCAGGACCTTTGTTTCTTCATTGTAGACCATCTTTATATGTGACCGTCGCTGGGTAATCTGCGACTTTCTGTATGGGCATGTACAGTCCAAAGCTCTTACAATGGTATTACTGAAGTTATTATATGCTTCGTCAACATTGTCAGTGTTTAAGACATTTTCCCAGTTTTCTGCAGCTACGAGATTTTTTAATTCAGAAAGATTTCTTTTATTCAGATGTCTGCGTTTTGTGAACGATTTGACTGAACACCTTTCAGGTAGCTCTATGGTACAAAATTGTCCCTGTGTGGTCTGATAGTCCAGTATGTGAAACATTTACAGTCACTTTGTTGGTCTCCAGGTTTGTACAGATAGCGTCTATTGAAGTCACAGAGTTGGCTGTTATGCGTGTTGGTGGGAGAGTCATTCTTGTTATGTTGTATGATGCTAGGAGTTGCAAGTGAGTTTGCTTCAAACCATTCTAATGCCATTTTTAATGTTTGATTTTCTTTGTCCATTAATTCATCTAAATGTTTTGTGCTGTTTAATCAGAGTAGTATCGTCAGCATATAACACTGACTTACATGTCACATTGAATGAGAAATCATTGACTGCCATTACAAATAAAAAAGGACCTAAGATCGAGCCTTGAGGCACACCTCTGGTAATATTCTTAAAGCTAGATTTATCATTACGTTGTACAACCATCTGTTTTCTGTCATTCAGATATGACCTTAGTAAATTAAGCTCATTATTTCTAATTCCATAACTGTGAAACTTATCCACTAAAATTTTTGTGATCTATACAATCAAAGGCTTTAGTTAAGTCAATTAACATAGCAGATGTTGTCATACGCTCTTCAAAACTCATTAGAATATTATCAATTACAGTCTCTACTGCTTTGATTGTATTTCCCCCTGGAATAAACCCAAATTGTTCTTGACAGTATACATTATTTTGGACAAAGTAAAAATGAAGTTGCTGTTTAATGTTTAATTCAAATATTTTACCAAGTATAGGTATTAAGGAGATTGGGCGGTAACTTGAGGGATTTGATTTGTCCCCTTTCTTGAATATTGGACACACTCTAGTTAGCTTTAATGCCTTTGGAAAAATCCCTTGCTCCAAACATCTTATTAAATAACCATGTAAGAGGTGTTACTATTCCTTCAATAACATTTTTTATGGTTTTATTCGAGAATCCATATATATCTACACTACTTGAATTACTTAATCTAGAGACACAGTTTAAAACTTCTTCTGCTTTAATCTCATGCCAATTAAAAGTTAGGTTTGTATCAATATTTTTATGTATAATATACTTATTAACTAGGTTTAAAGCTTTATTATCAGGTACACTTTTACTCTTATTAAGATTTAAACTACTCACAATATTAACAAAATAATCATTAAAGGTACTAGAATCTATAATACACTCTGAACTCTGGGCTGTTGAATTAGACTCTTTTTTAATTATCTCCCAAGCAGCTTTACACTTATTACTAGAGTTTTCTATGTAACATTCATTCTCCAACCGTTTGGCTTGATCTATTCGTATTTTTAAACAATCTTTTTGCTTTGATATAATCTTTTTTGTAGTCTGGTTCCTGGGCTGTACCTTTGCTAATTTTATATCTATCGTAGAGGGCTAATTTGTACTCATTGATTTGTTTTCAGCTCAGGTGTGAGCCATTTTAATTTTACCTTCTTTTGCTTATCCTTAACCTTAACATCTTTAACTTTACAATTTTTCTCAAAAGAAATCGTCAACAACTCCATAAAATAATCAAAGGCTTGTTCTACATCATTTAAAACAGTTTTAAAATACTCCAGTTTGTTTGAAAGTAAGTCATACTTAAAATTAAAAATTGCTCTATCACTCATATCTCTAATACATTTTTTTTCAAATTTAGGCTTATTTTTACATACATACATGTCGAAAAATTGAGCAAATACACCAGAATGATCAGATAAATGTGGTTCTATAACATTACAATTAGTTTTATTTCTACTGATTGATGTTACAATGTTGTCTAGACAAGCCTCGCCCCTAGTTGGCTCATTGTTTAACAAATACATGTTATGTGATCTTAAAATATTTAAAAACCACTTCACTTCTGGTTTATTTTGTCGTACATTAATATTGAAGTCTGAAGAAATTATATACTGTAAAATTATTGTATTTGTCATGTAAAAATAATACAAATAAATCAAGAGTATTTAAAAACTGTGGTACATTAGAGTCTGGCGTGCGATATAGAGTGACAGTTATTAACTTAAGTTTAGGCAAGAGAATACCTGCTACCTCAAAAAGGCCTGTTACACAAAAAGGTCTTAAATCAATTGTTTTAAATTCAATCTCTGGCTTAATATAAATAGAACATCCACCACCTCTTTTAGATAGATTATTCCTAGTAAAGGAATTAGCTAAAATAAAATTATTTTGGAATATACAAAGAAACTTCCTCGTCAAACAGCCAATGTTCATTCACCATGAAAATGTCACAATAAAAATCATTCAAAAATAGGTTTATTAAGTTTAATTTATTTCTAATTGACTGGGTGTTTAAATGTAAAATACTAAGAGGTGATGTTTGTAAGTTTGCTACATTATCTGGGTTGTTGATGCTTCCCGGTAGTTTCCCATAGAGGCCTCCAAGTTTCCTGCCAATTCCACGCCAAGCGACGAGGGCTGCTGCAGTTCAACGTTTGCCCTGTTCAGGGTGCTTCATGCCTTCATGCCTCTTCAGTGAAGAACCCTGAAGTTCTGCACCGCCCTGTTCAGTGTACTTCTCAGATAGTTCCTCTTCATTAAGGCTCAGCTCCATATTGACCAGAGCTTGGCTTTGTGCATTACTGCCCATCTTGTTTATTGCTTTTGATATTTTTTTCTGCTAGCCAAACTTTCCCCCTGTAGTTGTAGTGCATACCCTGTCGGGTGTGAAAATGCCTTTCTGCCTCACTTGCTTTTACCAGCGTGACGTTTGGATGCTGTCGACAAAGTTCTTCCAAAGAAATATTTGTTTTCCTAACCTCTTTATTTACACACGACCATGATTTCAGATCGTACCTATTTGGTAAGTCCACAAGTACAATATTTGTATGTTTATATTTGTTTAACGTACGAGTTAACCCCTCAAGGGCTTCGCTAGCCTCATTTCTGGCCACATCGTTTGTACCACATATTAGGATTAAGACATCATTCTTTTTCAAATTTATTGTCTCTAAGTTTTGTATCATTTAATATATCCTTGGTTCGACCTCTAGGCCTAACAAAACCACATGCATTATTCGACTTGCGCTTTTGGTTAATATGATATGCCAGGTCACGCCCATGGCTGTCGCCATAGATGTAGTATTCGGATTGTGAAACTTCTTTATCGCCCACATCTTCTTCCTCCTCCTCGTCAGCCACAGCCAAGGGTGAAAACCCATTTGTGCACTGTAAACCTTGAGGTGACTGTGGATGCTTGGGCCAGCCAGCTCCTCTTCTAGATTGTGTTATCCAGGGGGATGATGAACCTGAAAGGTCCATATTGGAATGTGATTGTTGTATGGCTGGGAAGCAACTCAAGCAGGTTCTCTTAGATGTTTGTATTTCTTGAATTTTATTTTCCAAACACCTGATTTCTTCCTGTAGGATTTTAGATGCTGTTCTTAAATTTTCACTTTCCAGCTTTTCCTTTTTTAATTCCTCCAGAATAATCTGCGTCTGATAGTCCTGTTGTGTCGTGGGATGCTTTTTTTTCTGTTCATTTAATTCTTTTAACTTGTTTCGCAATTCCCCATTTATTTTTTTTAGCTGTTTATTTTCTTTTCTTAATTCGTTTTCTGTTTCCTCTTCAATAATTGAGATGAGGTTCTCGTTATCTTCTTTTTCATTTTTAAGTTTTTTTTCTAAAGATTGTATTTGGCTTATTAGTTCTTTTTCTCTTTTATCAAATGATTTTTTTTGTGATTCAATGGTTTCTTCATCATGTCGTATCTTATCTTCGAGTTCTAGTACATAGAGAGAGCTATTGTTCTTCGCTATATGTAGTTCTTGTTTAAGTTCCTCATTTTCATGTATGATAGATTTGTTAATCTCATCGGCAAGAGAGGGAGAATTTACTTGATCAAAATTTTCTTCATTATTTTTAATTAATACACCTTTAGGGATTTCATTTGTTTGCATGTTATCTTGACAAGTTATACATTTCCACTCTCCCACGAAATCCTCCTTTTCCATAGTTTTCACATTGGATAAGGTCAAACTTACGCATTTAAAATGAAACCATTTGCTGCATAGGCCAGTACATAAGATTGCTGATGACCTTACATTAATTTCACAAATTCCACAAGGAAATTTTGCCATATTATTTCTGTGTGCCTAATGTGTGTCTTAAAAACTTTTGTACAAATAGTCAAATTTGTTTACAACAACAAAATAAAGCTTTAAATTAAAGCAAATTTATTTTTCAGTGGAGCAAAAAGATTACACTCCTAGAGGGAATTGAACCAGGTATCTCCCAATTAGAAGTACAGCACCCTTCTGAGCTATAGTAGTTGTTATCAGGGCAACAGATAAAGCCAGATAAGCTGTATCAGTACCCAGCTGTTTGGTGTCCAGATAACCTGCTTACACTGGAAAACCCCCAGTCCTATCTTATGAAAAATGAAAAAGTCAGAATCAGTTGTTGGTTGTTGTTAAATAGGGTTTCTTCCTTCAAATATAATCAAATAGCCAAAATTGAACTATAAAGTATGACTTTACTTAAAATACCTGCTACCAAAATGTGCTGCAGAAAGGTTAGTTTTAGGTTGTAACTTTAAATATTTGATGATTTAAATAATTTTAACTTAAAAACAGAAACTATTTGTTAACCACTTTAACACTGTCTTGATATACAATTTTACCAAAAAATCTTGACAGAATTCACTTTAAAATAAAAAGTTTAAACACTTTCAAATGAACTAGTTAAAACACCTATTGACACACCTATATCTTGACAAGACCTGTACGTAACTGTCTTGTAATTGCAGTTTATAAATGTGCAGGCATTTGAAAACTTTTATCTTTTACAGCGCCGTTTGGTGGCCAGTTATATCAATGAGCATATCGTATAAACCTTCTCCATGGAAAAATACACATACATTTGAATTTTCATAATGATCGGTCAAAATAGTTTCTGTGTCTATCGATGTCATATATACAAAAATTCTCCCACACACACACACACACACGCACACACACACGCACGCACGCACGCACACACACACACACTAAATAAGAAATACACAAACAATGTTTGTAATATTGTTTTTGTGATATGAATATAATGAAGTTATAATAGTTTTGTCTTTTTTAAAGCTCTACCCCAATTTTTACTACTTTGGTCATTCAAATTTGTGGATGATTAAAATTGTTTATCAGCTCATTGAGATTTTAATTATTTATATCCCACTGTACGTGTAAAAAAATGCATTTTATTGAGAGGTTAATGAGTAGAACATGTTTTTTTGTAATATATGAAATTGAAATATATATATATATAATTAAAAAAATAATATATGTATATAAAATATATATATATATATATATATATATATAATACATATATAAAATAATAGAAATACATTGGATGACAACTACAACCATATGTCAAATTTAGTCAAAATCATGACTTTTACTACAGAAAATTGAAGTTTTTAATCTTCTACCACCTTATAAATCGCTCTGTGGCATGAAAATGGTACAGTACAGGAAAGAAAGTAAAAATGTTAGATATGAGTCTTATTATGCTTATAATATTTTATAGGATATTTCAATATAATAATATTTACAAAACTCTTTTTCATAGTGTGTATTTTGTTAAAACATAATAAACATATTAAAATATTGTAGACGGATAAAAATATCACATTGAAATTTTAAATTGAACTGTTTGATAATAAGAATAAACATTAATAATGTAAAATTAAGTTTTGTACAATGGGTTATATTTGATATTTATCTTCGATAAAACTGTTCTGCCCAGCCATTTCTTTTACAATAACAGTATGGCTGATATCTGTTTAACTGTCTACGCAGGCTACAAGTATGTCTTGCTCCAGTTTCTCGTGTCACTCTTGGTCGTATCCAGCCTGTGGTATCCACTTTGTTACAGTTCATATTGTGTTCTGGGTTGAGAGAGTCGTCAAAGTCAAATTTGAACCCAATGAACCGTAAGAACTTAGTGGAGGCATAATGTTTTGCTAACTTCTTAGTCATGCCTCTCTTTATAGAGTAGAATGCGATCCCATTGATCCGCACACAGAAGAGGAATCCTTGGTTCCAGACAAAGTCCACCAGGCAGAAGTCAGGTTTGTTCCAGTGGTTGATGGAGCATATCTCGTACAACATCTGAGTTGGATTCCACTTCTTAACATCAAGGCGGGTACTGGTACAATTCAACATCAACAAGTTTTCTGTTCAGATAAAATGGCCCCTCTACATCATCCATAGGAGCTTTCTTTACTACTGGAACACAAGTATTAGTTTCACTTGCGTTTGGGACATCTTTTTTGTCATCTGTGATATCCAAAGATTGCATTTTAATTAACGATTCACTTATAAACTTATCAGTTTCACCTTCTTTGATTTTTTTGTTTGATAACATAAGTTTATTTATATTAAAGAAATCTTCATTGTGACAATTTTCAACATTTTCCAAAAAAAGTGAAGTTTTATCCTCCATACAAAATGTTCCATTTGCTTTTGTTTCAATGATTTGTTTGTTTTCCAAAAGTTGATGGACGATTTGCTCAACAGTCTTATCTATTTTGAGAAAATCGGTGTTGTTAATTTCCATGAGGTTTGGTATACCATCAACAAGAACTTGTTCAGTCTCCAAAGAGTTCTTTCGGGATTCACAAGTTGGATCATAGTTGTGTTCTAGACCTTTGGAGTCTGTTCTCTTATCGTGTTCTGATTTATTGTTACCCGAACTCTCACAATTCATCAACATTCTGTACCTTGCTTGTTGATAAAATAGTCACGTCCTCTTTTGATGTAAAATACCAATAATAATTTTTGCAACTATGATTAATTTCTTTTGTTTTTTTCCAAACAACTGTTACATAACCAATTGCAAATGCACATCAAAACCATATGACTGTTGAAATATGCTGAGTTATACACAATTATGGCTAAATTAGTCTAGTTTAAAATAAACACAAACAGTAATAATCTATTAAAGTTTTTTATAATCAGTTCAGTCTGAAGACTACATTTAATTCCTATCTTAAGGGACTTGATTTTATCTGTGAACTACCTGCTTGTTGGAACATTAATTTATTTAGCAGTTAATAATAGTATTAATTTGAAAATTAAAATGTTGTTTTGAAATTAGAATATCTGGCACTATGTTATATATCGATGGAAATTGTACCGATTGTATTAAATAATAATTCTAGGATAACTGGATTACCGGTGGAAGGAGTAGGCCCAGATGAATGATAAGGGCTGGACTGTACAAGAGGCTGCTATCGGCGAGGCACGCATCGCAGATGGCAGTGTTTGATAACGAAATTGAGAGGTGGGGTGAAGTAGACGTACCGTACCTCCATCTCAGTTCATCGGAAGTGATTGTAACGAGTAGAATAAATAGTGCTTAGAGTAAATCTTTTTGCTAATCGTCATCGAACCTGCGGGTAAGTGAACTTTTTAACTGGAGTCTAGTCAATATACATTCTTAGTTATTTTGGAATAATTTTGGGGATTGAAATATTGTAAAAATTAAATTAAATGGGAATTTAGGAACTTGTCATTTTGATCTGTGCAATATAAAACTTGTTGGTGCAGTGAGCACATGTATATAAAATTTTATGTAAAAATACTAAAAGAGTTTTGTGGTTGTTACAGATGCTTTCAGCAATTATTTGATTTATTAAAACTCTAACACTGAAGAATTTTTAAGTGTCTAACACTGAAGAATAATTTTTAAAGTAAAGTAAAGAAAATTAATAACAAAATAAAAATTGAATTTTGAAGATAAATTAAAGTGAAGAATTGCCAGATCAGATTAGAGTGTGAATGTTTGAAAATTGAATAAAAGACAAGCTGTAAGAACTTAGTACATTTTGGGAGTGAAGAATATATTACAAGTATGAATTTAAAAGTCATCAAGAAGTTTTTATTTTTATTTTAATTCCAGTTATTATTTTTAAGAAGAAGTTTTATTTTAGTTTGAACTTTATTTATTTCAGAAGATTTACTTTTATTTTTAAACCTTCACAAAAGTTTATTTTAAATTTCAATGCTAACCCCTCATGTGCCAGTAAAACGGTACAAAATAATCACGCTTACCGGGTATTCCCAAACACATATTTCATTGCTGCAGTACATAGATGTGTCAACAATACTGCCTTATTGCTTAAAAGAAATTGTTGCTAGCAGAACCTGTGTATTCTTGAAGAGTTTTGTTAAGAAATTTAATGTTAGAAAAATTCTCAAAATTGATCTTTTGGCTGTAAACCATGTAATAAACCACTTTGTGGTATTTGAACAATTATGAATACGAGTTTATAAAATAATTTCTTCAATAGCTGGTAAATTGTGCTGTATTTCCAACAATGCAATGTACCAGCTAACCTGTACGTTTTGTTCCAAGGACTACATTGGGAAAATCTCAAATTCACTGCAAGTAAGAATGACTGATCACTGTTTTTCTATAAATCACAAAGACAAAATAAAGCCAGTAGCATTACATGCTATTCACCATAAAGGTTTTGAATTAACTCAAATATATAATCAGGATTAAACCTTGTGAAAATAGCTATCGAAACTATGTGAATCTATGGAGTTATGAATTGGCACATCAACTCAAATTAAAATCTGAACAACC
Organism: Homalodisca vitripennis; assembly: GCF_021130785.1. Lineage (NCBI taxonomy): Eukaryota > Metazoa > Arthropoda > Insecta > Hemiptera > Cicadellidae > Homalodisca > Homalodisca vitripennis. Next base: position 655,996 of record NC_060210.1, read on the forward strand.
CTATAGACTCAAAATTCGCTAAATTATTGTTTTATACTTGAATTCTTAGGTTCTTATCTAGTAAATTTACCAAAATTAAAAATTCTATTATATTTATTTTATTTTAAAATTAACAACTTATCCAAATTTGTTTGAATGTAGAAACTTTTATTTACATTTTAGAAAGTTTGTTATCAGGTGTCTCTTTGTCTGTTTATTTATATTCATCCAGTATTATTTGTATACTTGAAAAAGTTGTAATAAAACAAAATATTGTGCAGATAATATTTGTGGGTTTCTTTTAAATTATTCTGATTGAACATATATATATATATATATATATATATATATATATGTACATATATATACATAGACACTACCATCTTACTTACTACACTTACCACAAAGGTCTCTCTAGACTTCTTAGAATCGGAAGTGATGTTGCTTCATATGTTGACTTCCTCAATAAGACTGTTGCATCATTCAGAAGAAAAGTGGCTTCCCTTGTAAAGACCTGAGTAGCAGCTTGCATCACACACAGGCGCACACACACAATCACGCACGTCACTCTAGGGGTAGACTTTAATAAGCGGCCTACACTCGTTGTTCGGTTGTCTTAACAAATTGTTCGATGTTTTTATCCGAAGGCATAATTCGATATTACAATTTATTTCACTTAGAACATGATTTCACCTTATTACTTATGGCAGTTTTAATGTAAACAATAAACAGCAAGAAGTAACTAATATTTTGAGCCTGAATATGGCAATGAATATGAGGAAAATATGAGATATTTCTCACAAGTGACGAGATTAGTTTAAGTGGCTTCAACTTGTACGTTTGTCTCCTGGTAACCCATGGGGAGAATTCTTTCCTCCATTTCACAGAAGCTGTTACTCATTGCTATCAAGCTGGCTAAGTTATAAATATTGTAAGGTTTATTTGATATATAAGTCCAGGCCTTGGATGGTTTTGTTGTTTAGTAATGTTAGTGCTAAATTTATGTTCTTAAAATTGCAATAAACAAGATTCTTCTTGTTACGGTAATTTACTATAACTCATATTGTGTATAATTTCTTCATATCGAAGTTGGATAATATATCGAACAATTCGACAAAAACAACCAAATAACGAGTGTAGGCTGTTTATTAAAGTCTCCCCCACTCTAGTATCCATGTAGCAGATCTAGTAATGTATTCAGAAGTGTTAATATTTATTTGTAATTGTTTAGATGTTTAAGATTGTTGTTGATTGTTTTTTATGTTTTTACATGTTTCTGATCATTTATCTTTTCTTGCATGTTGCTGGTGAAATATTCTTATTTTTGCATACAGTTATCTGTAATTTTTTGTATCACTTTGTTATTTGTTTCTTATCAGCAAATAACAAAGAAACAAACCAGTAATGTGTGTGTGCATCACACTTAATCATTGTTTTGTTGATTACTTATTTTAACACTGTTGGTTATTTTATTATATAAGTAAATATAATTAGTGTTTAGACTATACTCGTTAATACTCTTTTTTAACTTATTTAATTGTACTACTGGAAGAATAAATAAATACTGTTATAGTGCTATGTACAATATAAGTATGGTATGTCAACTGAAAACTTTTTGAGAAAAAGTATTATTTTGATAATTTGTAATGAACTAGACAGATTATGTATAGATTTCATTGCTTCGCAAACATGCAATTTTTTAACACTTACTAAAGCCATGAACCCTCCCTACAGTCACCAAAACAGTAAACATAGGCTCGTTACAAGAAATAATTTATGCAGATACATATATACGAAGAATAGGATTAGGAAGAATTCACAGTATTACAATACAGTTATCTAACATATAAAAGAGCAACTTCAAAGTCAAAGTTTAACTGAGAGCCTGTCTCGTCACAGTGAAATTTTGGTTTGGTTTTTACTGGTGGTTTACTCTCGTTATAGCATGCTAATGGTTTAAAACTCAGATGGACTATCGATAAATAACAACTGCATTACCTTGCAGGATGATGATAAAAATGTAGCCTAATTGGCCTATTAGCAAAGTTTGCTATTTATTACTAGCCTATAGAAAATTAATTAAAACATTTGATAATGTTTGTGTAGGCTTACAAGCTATATGCAGTATATGTTATAGTTATAGATAAACTTAAAATTATAATCTATATATATATAAAAATGAATGTTTGTGTGTTTGTCCTTAATGGAATTGTACACTATTTGACCGATCATTATGAAAATTTGAAAGTATGTGTACTTTTCGACGGAGAAGGTTTATATGCTATACTCATTTATAAAACTCACCACGAGGTGGCGCTGCAAAATATAAAAGTTTTCAAAGCGCCAGCACATTATAAACTGCAATTACGAGACAGTTACGTCTATTAATTTGCCAAAGACTATTTGAAGGCACTAAGTTAGGATATATGTTTGTCTTTATGATAAATATATGGTTGAACTTAAAGCTTGACTGTTAGACCGCTTTATAATAAAATACATGTACGTGCATGAACCAAAAGTGCAAATACACGGGCAAAGTTTAGGTAAAGCATGCGAAACCGCGGGAAACAGCTAGTATGAACTAAAAATTCAGCCCAGGAAAACGATTTGAGAAGATGCATTTTCAACAAATTATTTTGTAAACAGAAATTTAATACTTTTAAGGTGCCATACATGATGTATTCATTTTGGGTACAGTTTAACATTTAAATACCTTACTGATTATGCTTTAGCCTAAGCCTATTGATTATAGTCACATAACAAGTAAAATCACTTATATAGTAAGCACAATAACTTAGTAGTCAGATTATTATATCTGGATATGCTATCAATAATATCATTGTGAATTGTAGGCTAGATAGCCTAACACAGAATAATCACATTTTTAACCAAATTAAAACTAAATAACAGTTTTTTTTTATTGACTTAAGCCTAAATATTTAAAATCTAATTCTACTTCATTAAGGTCCTTGATAAGGTGCAGAATTACTCCAATAATCAGGAGGAGAGGGGATACGAACTAGTTGTTTTACAGGTCTCTTGTCTCCGTCTTGTTCAACAGCCACGTCACCATTTTCTTTGAAATAGCGACAAGGTCTAGGGCCCACTCCAGGGATGTCGGACCCATAAGGAGGAGCAAGTATGTCAACAAAAGCGGCTGGTCCATCTACACTATGGATTTCATGTAAATTACCTGTTATTGGAGATAATACACAAGAGGGACTTGTTTCATTAACATAAACATCTTGTTCTTTTCTTGCTAGCAAAGTCACTTGTTTGGACATAGTATCTTGAGATAAGACTATATCATCTGGATGCACAGAATTAAGTCCTTGTGGAATAGTGTCTTCCTTCAGTCCCTTTGTTCCTGTAACCATTGAGTAACTCTGAATGTGAACAGTCCCATGAACAACTTTTAAAATTCCATACATTAATGGGTGATCATGTAGAGGTAATCTTGCACCTCGTTTCAAAATAAAAATGCCAATGGTCAAATTTGGATCATCCAAGACCTGAATATAAGTTACTGGTGCATGTTCTTCTTCCATTCCATTTGGAATCGGGTGAAGTAAAGAAGAATCCAAATTTATATCGGCACTTGTTATTTTGTTTGTCAAACTTTTGAGTTTGGAAAAATTTTCTTCAAAGTTTGAGGAAACACCTGCCAGTTTTGAAAACGTTAGTATCGCCTGTCGTTTCACAATTTCAATCAGTGGAAAACTTGCCATTTCAACAACACTAAAATTTACCCACAAAATAAAATATATAAAACTATTTTAAACAAGTCAAATAAACACGCCTTGGTTGTCACATTTGTTATTATTTCTGAAAGTGACAGAACTACATCTGCAGACAGCAGCTAACCGAGCGTATCCATTTTTTCGTTGTCAGCTGATATTGCTGCACTAACAGTAAAATAGGAACTCTAAAAAGAGAGGATAGTTTAAAATGTAATAGTTATGTCTTAGAATGTACATATAATAGCCAAAGATTTGTTCATTGTACTAGCTGTTATTTTATTATGAAAAGGTGTATTAGTTACAGCCAGGGAGACATACGTCTTATTTTCACTTGAGTGATGTTTTAGTCCCACCCAACTATTCAAATTTATAACTGCAACTGTTAATTTGTTTGTAAAATTTGTGTTTCGAATAATTGCCATCGCAATCGGAGAAAACATCACCTAAGTGGAAATCTTACTAATTTTAACAATACTAAATTAAATCTGCAAAACAAGGGTTATGCAAATAAATTTTTATATGATTATAGTAAAAATATCTAGATAATCATAGTTTTCTTCTAAGAGTATTACTATAACAGTTCATCAGAACACTTCAATTCATTTTGTTATCAGATTGCACTGTGGCTGGACAGTGTTCTCTCGCTGGTTCTCCTTGGGTGAGAGCGTGGTTTTATCTTAAGAAAGTCGAACTCTATGATTGTAATGAACAGAGTGCAGTGGAAGATTTGATTTGCAACTCTGTAGAAAATAACACAATAGTTCGTTAAGGTGGGATTTACTACCATAGCATTCTTTTAGTGAAAATTTTTTAGAAAGACAAGAATAATCACAGTTTATTAAGATGACATTCAAACATTGAACTTCTTAGAATCAGACAATAGTACTGAAGTTCATGAATGAAGTATTAACTGAACTAGACAACTGGACCTAAGTTTCACAAAGTTGAAACTTTATGGTGAGCGCCTCAATTTTTGTATCGATAATATTTGTTATGGTAATTATAGTTAGCATATTTATTCATAAATAATATCACCAATAATACATTTTAACATGTTCCATTTGGAAACAGGTGCACTTAGTAATAGTCAAATAAATATACCAAACTAACAACTTCAAGATATGATTATTCGTAGTATAATTAAGGTAAAATATATCTTGTGTTTTATGAGTATAGCATAATATAAAATGGTATTGTATATAGTATACGCTTTTAAATCGGGGATTGTTTGACTGGTGATGTTTCTAGTGCCATCTCTGATTAGAATAGCAGTGGAACGGTCTGTAGGAACCACCGTGAAGTTAGCGTCACTTTATCGTCGTCCGTCTGTATTCCGTGCAACAATTTTGCAGTCAACAATCTGAAGGCGCTAACAAACATTCAAAATCTGAAATAATAGTATAAAAACTAATTATTAAAAAACGATCTTTCACAAAATCTACACAGTTAATCGTATTTATTACTTACCACAAAGAATTCCCGTTAATATACTTTAATTATACTTTAATATACCAACGTCGAAAATTAAATGCACCGTTAGACGGGGGCGTTCTCGTATAAAGTCGCTCCTGAGACTAAACCAAACAAGTGCCCGCAATGAAACTTTGTACACAGATGCTCTATAAGCTGAACTTTAATAATACCAACGTCAAATAGGTGGTGTCGGCCGTCAGAGGTCCTATCGTCAAAATTAAATGCACGGTTAGACGGGCGTTCTCGTATAAAAGTCACTCCTGAGACTTAAACCAAACAAGTGCCCGCAATGAAACTTTGTACACAGATGCTCTGTAAGCTGAACTTTAATATACCAACGTCAAAAAGGTGGTGTCGGCCGTCAGAGGTCCTAACGTCTAAATTAAATGCACCGTTAGACGGGGCGTTCTCGTATTAAAAAGTCGCTCCTGAGACTAAAACCAAACAAGTGCCCGCAATGAAACTTTGTACACAGATGCTCTGTAAGCTGAACTTTAATATACCAACGTCAAATAGGTGGTGTCGGCCGTCAGAGGTCCTATCGTCAAAATTAAATGCACGGTTAGACGGGCGTTCTCGTATAAAAGTCACTCCTGAGACTTAACCAAACAAGTGCCCGCAATGAAACTTTGTACACAGATGCTCTGTAAGCTGAACTTTAATATACCAACGTCAAAAAGGTGGTGTCGGCCGTCAGAGGTCCTAACGTCTAAATTAAATGCACCGTTAGACGGGGCGTTCTCGTATAAAAGTCGCTCCTGAGACTTAACCAAACAAGTGCCCGCAATGAAACTTTGTACACAGATGCTCTATAAAGCTGAACTTTAATATACCAACGTCAAATAGGTGGTGTCGGCCGTCAGAGGTCCTATCGTCAAAAATTAAATGCACGGTTAGACGGGCGTTCTCGTATAAAAGTCACTCCTGAGACTTAACCAAACAAGTGCCCGCAATGAAACTTTGTACACAGATGCTCTGTAAGCTGAAACTTTAATATACCAACGTCACAAAAAGGTGGTGTCGGCCGTCAGAGGTCCTAACGTCTAAATTAAATGCACCGTAGACGGGGCGTTCTCGTATAAAAGTCGCTCCTGAGACTAAACCAAAACAAGTGCCCGCAATGAAACTTTGTACACAGATGCTCTGTAAGCTGAACTTTAATATACCAACGTCAAATAGGTGGTGTCGGCCGTCAGAGGTCCTATCGTCAAAATTAAATGCACGGTTAGACGGGCGTTCTCGTATAAAAGTCCACTCCTGAGACTTAACCAAACAAGTGCCCGCAATGAAACTTTGTACACAGATGCTCTGTAAGCTGAACTTTAATATACCAACGTCAAAAAGGTGGTGTCGGCCGTCAGAGGTCCTATCGTCCGTAATTAAATGCATCGTTAGACGGGGCGTTCTCGTATAAAAGTCGCTCCTGAGACTAAACCCAAACAAGTGCCCGCAATGAAACTTTGTACACAGATGCTCTGTAAGCTGAACTTTAATATACCAACGTCAAATAGGTGTGTCGGCCGTCAGAGGTCCTATCGTCAAAATTAAATGCACGGTTTAGACGGGCGTTCTCGTATAAAAGTCACTCCTGAGACTTAACCAAACAAGTGCCCGCAATGAAACTTTGTACACAGATGCTCTGTAAGCTGAACTTTAATATACCAACGTCAAAAAGGTGGTGTCGGCCGTCAGAGGTCCTAACGTCTAAATTAAATGCACCGTTAGACGGGGCGTTCTCGTATAAAAGTCGCTCCTGAGACTTAACCAAACAAGTGCCCGCAATGAAACTTTGTACACAGATGCTCTATAAGCTGAACTTTAATATACCAACGTCAAAATAGGTGGTGTCGGCCGTCAGAGGTCCTATCGTCAAAATTAAATGCACGGTTAGACGGGCGTTCTCGTATAAAAGTCACTCCTGAGACTTAACCAAAACAAGTGCCCGCAATGAAACTTTGTACACAGATGCTCTGTAAGCTGAACTTTAATATACCAACGTCAAAAAGGTGGTGTCGGCCGTCAGAGTCCTATCGTCGAAATTAAATGCACCGTTAGACGGGGCGTTCTCGTATAAAAAGTCGCTCCTGAGACTAAACCAAACAAGTGCCCGCAATGAAACTTTGTACACAGATGCTCTGTAAGCTGAACTTTAATATACCAACGTCAAATAGGTGGTGTCGGCCGTCAGAGGTCCTATCGTCAAAATTAAATGCACGGTTAGACGGGCGTTCTCGTATAAAAGTCACTCCTGAGACTTAACCAAACAAGTGCCCGCAATGAAACTTTGTACACAGATGCTCTGTAAGCTGAACTTTAATATACCAACGTCAAAAAGGTGGTGTCGGCCGTCAGAGGTCCTATCGTCGAAATTAAGTGCACCGTTAGACGGGGCGTTCTCGTATAAAAGTCGCTCCTGAGACTAAACCAAACAAGTGCCCGCAATGAAACTTTGTACACAGATGCTCTGTAAGCTGAACTTTAATATACCAACGTCAAATAGGTGTGTCGGCCGTCAGAGGTCCTATCGTCAAAATTAAATGCACGGTTAGACGGGCGTTCTCGTATAAAAGTCACTCCTGAGACTTAACCAAACAAGTGCCCGCAATGAAACTTTGTACACAGATGCTCTGTAAGCTGAACTTTAATATACCAACGTCAAAAAGGTGGTGTCGGCCGTCAGAAGGTCCTATCGTCGAAATTAAATGCACCGTTAGACGGGGCGTTTCTCGTATAAAAGTCGCTCCTGAGACTAAACCAAACAAGTGCCCGCAATGAAACTTTGTACACAGATGCTCTGTAAGCTGCACTTTAATATACCAACGTCAAATAGGTGGTGTCGGCCGTCAGAGGTCCTATCGTCAAAATTAAATGCACGGTTAGACGGGCGTTCTCGTATAAAAGTCACTCCTGAGACTTAACCAAACAAGTGCCCGCAATGAAACTTTGTACACAGATGCTCTGTAAGCTGAACTTTAATATACCAACGTCAAAAAGGTGGTGTCGGCCGTCAGAGGTCCTATCGTCAAAATTAAATGCATCGTTAGACGGGGCGTTCTCGTATAAAAGTCGCTCCTGAGACTAAACCAAACAAGTGCCCGCAATGAAACTTTTGTACACAGATGCTCTGTAAGCTGAACTTTAATATACCAACGTCAAAAAGGTGGTGTCGGCCGTCAGAGGTCCTATCGTCGAAATTAAAATGCACCGTTAGAACGGGGCGTTCTCGTATAAAAGTCACTCCTGAGACTTAAACCAAACAAGTGCCCGCAATGAAACTTTGTACACAGATGCTCTGTAAGCTGAACTTTAATATACCAACGTCAAAAATGTGGTGTCGGCCGTCAGAGGTCCTATCGTCGAAATTAAATGCACCGTTAGACGGGGCGTTCTCGTATAAAAGTCGCTCCTGAGACTAAACCAAACAAGTGCCCGCAATGAATGAAAAACTTTTGTACACAGATGCTCTGTAAGCTGAACTTTAATATACCAACGTCAAAAAGGTGGTGTCGGCCGTCAGAGGTCCTATCGTCGAAATTAAATGCACCGTTAGACGGGGCGTTTCTCGTATAAAAGTCACTCCTGAGACTTAACCAAACAAGTGCCCGCAATGAAACTTTGTACACAGATGCTCTGTAAGCTGAACTTTAATATACCAACGTCAAAAATGTGGTGTCGGCCGTCAGAGGTCCTATCGTCGAAATTAAATGCACCGTTAGACGGGGCGTTCTCGTATAAAAGTCGCTCCTGAGACTAAACCAAACAAGTGCCCGCAATGAAACTTTGTACACATATGCTCTGTAAGCTGAACTTTAATATACCAACGTCAAATAGGTGGTGTCGGCCGTCAGAGGTCCTATCGTCGAAATTAAATGCACCGTTAGACGGGGCGTTCTCGTATAAAAGTCGCTCCTGAGACTAAACCAAACAAGTGCCCGCAATGAAACTTTGTACACAGATGCTCTGTAAGCTGAACTTTAATATACCAACGTCAAATAGGTGGTGTCGGCCGTCAGAGGTCCTATCGTCAAAATTAAATGCACGGTTAGACGGGCGTTCTCGTATAAAAGTCACTCCTGAGACTTAACCAAACAAGTGCCCGCAATGAAACTTTGTACACAGATGCTCTGTAAGCTGAACTTTAATATACCAACGTCAAAAAGGTGGTGTCGGCCGTCAGAGGTCCTATCGTCGAAATTAAATGCACCGTTAGACGGGGCGTTCTCGTATAAAAGTCGCTCCTGAGACTAAACCAAACAAGTGCCCGCAATGAAAACTTTGTACACAGATGCTCTGTAAGCTGCACTTTAATATACCAACGTCAAATAGGTGGTGTCGGCCGTCAGAGGTCCTATCGTCAAAATTAAATGCACGGTTAGACGGGCGTTCTCGTATAAAAGTCACACCTGAGACTTAACCAAACAAGTGCCCGCAATGAAACTTTGTACACAGATGCTTCTGTAAGCTGAACTTTAATATACCAACGTCAAAAAGGTGGTGTCGGCCGTCGGAGGTCCTATCGTCAAAATTAAATGCATCGTTAGACGGGGCGTTCTCGTATAAAAGTCGCTCCTGAGACTAAACCAAGCAAGTGCCCGCAATGAAACTTTGTACACAGATGCTCTGTAAGCTGAACTTTAATATACCAACGTCAAAAAGGTGGTGTCGGCCGTCAGAGGTCCTATCGTCGAAATTAAATGCACCGTTAGACGGGGCGTTCTCGTATAAAAAGTCACTCCTGAGACTTAACCAAACAAGTGCCCGCAATGAAACTTTGTACACAGATGCTCTGTAAGCTGAACTTTAATATACCAACGTCAAAAATGTGGTGTCGGCCGTCAGAGGTCCTATCGTCGAAATTAAATGCACCGTTAGACGGGGCGTTCTCGTATAAAAGTCGCTCCTGAGACTAAACCAAACAAGTGCCCGCAATGAAACTTTGTACACATATGCTCTGTAAGCTGAACTTTAATATACCAACGTCAAATAGGTGGTGTCGGCCGTCAGAGGTCCTATCGTCGAAATTAAATGCACCGTTAGACGGGGCGTTCTCGTATAAAAGTCGCTCCTGAGACTAAACCAAACAAGTGCCCGCAATGAAACTTTGTACACAGATGCTCTGTAAGCTGAAACTTTAATATACCAACGTCAAAAAGGTTGGTGTCGGCCGTCAGAGGTCCTATCGTCGAAATTAAATGCACCGTTAGACGGGGGCGTTCTCGTATAAAAGTCACTCCTGAGACTTAACCAAACAAGTGCCCGCAATGAAACTTTGTACACTGATGCTCTGTAAGCTGAACTTTAATATACCAACGTCAAAAAATGTGGTGTCGGGCCGTCAGAGGTCCTATCGTCGAAATTAAATGCACCGTTAGACGGGGCGTTCTCGTATAAAAGTCGCTCCTGAGACTAAACCAAACAAGTGCCCGCAATGAAACTTTGTACACATATGCTCTGTAAGCTGAACTTTAATATACCAACGTCAAAAAGGTGGGTGTCGGCCGTCAGAGGTCCTATCGTCTAAATTAAATGCACCGTTAGACGGGGCGTTCTCGTATAAAAGTTGCTCCTGAGACTTAACCAAACAAGTGCCCGCAATGAAACTTTGTACACAGATGCTCTATAAGCTGAACTTTAATATACCAACGTCAAATAGGTGGTGTCGGCCGTCAGAGGTCCTATCGTCGAAATTAAATGCACCGTTAGACGGGGCGTTCTCGTATAAAAGTCGCTCCTGAGACTAAACCAAACAAGTGCCCGCAATGAAACTTTGTACACAGATGCTCTGTAAGCTGAACTTTAATATACCAACGTCAAAAAAGGTGGTGTCGGCCGTCAGAGGGTCCTATCGTCGAAATTAAATGCACCGTTAGACGGGGCGTTCTCGTATAAAAGTCACTCCTGAGACTTAACCAAACAAGTGCCCGCAATGAAACTTTGTACACAGATGCTCTGTAAGCTGAAACTTTAATATACCAACGTCAAAAATGTGGTTGTCGGCCGTCAGAGGTCCTATCGTCGAAATTAAATGCACCGTAAGACGGGGCGTTCTCGTATAAAAGTCGCTCCTGAGACTAAACCAAACAAGTGCCCGCAATGAAAACTTTGTACACATATGCTCTGTAAGCTGAACTTTAATATACCAACGTCAAAAAGGTGGTGTCGGCCGTCAGAGGTCCTATCGTCGAAATTAAATGCACGGTTAGACGGGGCGTTCTCGTATAAAAGTCGCTCCTGAGACTAAACCAAACAAGTGCCCGCAATGAAACTTTGTACACAGATGCTCTGTAAGCTGAACTTTAATATACCAACGTCAAATAGGTGGTGTCGGCCGTCAGAGGTCCTATCGTCAAAATTAAATGCACGGTTAGACGGGCGTCGTTCTCGTATAAAAGTCACTCCTGAGACTTAACCAAACAAGTGCCCGCAATGAAACTTTGTACACAGATGCTCTGTAAGCTGAACTTTAATATACCAACGTCAAAAAGGTGGTGTCGGCCGTCAGAGGTCCTATCGTCGAAATTAAATGCACCGTTAGACGGGGCGTTCTCGTATAAAAGTCGCTCCTGAGACTAAACCAAACAAGTGCCCGCAATGAAACTTTGTACACAGATGCTCTGTAAGCTGAACTTTAATATACCAACGTCAAATAGGTGGTGTCGGCCGTCAGAGGTCCTATCGTCAAAATTAAATGCACGGTTAGACGGGCGTTCTCGTATAAAAGTCACTCCTGAGACTTAACCAAACAAGTGCCCGCAATGAAACTTTGTACACAGATGCTCTGTAAGCTGAACTTTAATATACCAACGTCAAAAAGGTGGTGTCGGCCGTCAGAGGTCCTAACGTCTAAATTAAATGCACCGTTAGACGGGGCGTTCTCGTATAAAAGTCGCTCCTGAGACTTAACCAAACAAGTGCCCGCAATGAAACTTTGTACACAGATGCTCTGTAAGCTGAACTTTAATATACCAACGTCAAATAGGTGGTGTCGGCCGTCAGAGGTCCTATCGTCAAAATTAAATGCACGGTTTAGACGGGCGTTCTCGTATAAAAGGTCACTCCTGAGACTTAACCAAACAAGTGCCCGCAATGAAACTTTGTACACAGATGCTCTGTAAGCTGAACTTTAATATACCAACGTCAAAAAGGTGGGTGTCGGCCGTCAGAGGTCCTATCGTTGAAATTAAATGCACGTTAGACGGGGCGTTCTCGTATAAAAGTCGCTCCTTGAGACTAAACCAAACAAGTGCCCGCAATGAAAACTTTGTACACAGATGCTCTGTAAGCTGAACTTTAATATACCAACGTCAAATAGGTGGTGTCGGGCCGTCAGAGGTCCTATCGTCAAAATTAAATGCACGGTTAGACGGGCGTTCTCGTATAAAAAAGTCACTCCTGAGACTTAACCAAACAAGTGCCCGCAATGAAACTTTGTACACAGATGCTCTGTAAGCTGAACTTTAATATACCAACGTCAAAAAGGTGGTGTCGGCCGTCAGAGGTCCTATCGTCGAAATTAAATGCACCGTTTAGACGGGGCGTTCTCGTATAAAAGTCGCTCCTGAGACTAAACCAAACAAGTGCCCGCAATGAAACTTTGTACACAGATGCTCTGTAAGCTGCTTATCCTTTGCCCGATATCGAATCACTTGTGTTAAAAATTGCTAAATTTGATACTTTCAGTTCATTGGATTTGTCTAGTGCTTATCATCAGATACCAATTCCAGAGCATGAAAAACAACTTACCGCTTTTGAAGCTAATGGGCAATTGTATCAGTTCAAACGCATTCCTTTTGGAGTAACCAACGGCGTGTCCCGCTTTCCAAAGGACTATAAATAAGATTATTTCAGAAGAAGGACTCGAAGGTACTTTCGCATATATTGATGATGTTACAATAGGAGGAATGGGTAAACAAGATCATGATAAAAATTTAGAAAAGTTTATGGCTGTGGCTAAGAAATACAATCTAACATTGAACCTGAAGAAATGTAAATTTGCTCAAGATACTATATCTATCCTTGGTTATCAAATCAAAATAGAACTATACGTCCGACCAGAGAGATTACAACCACTTTTGGACATGCCTCTGCCTCATGATGCTGCTTCTCTTAAACGAACACTTGGATTGTTATCATACTACTCCAAATGGATACCAAGGTTTTCTGACAAAATTAGAAGTTTGGTAAGCTGTAAGAATTTTCCTATTGAACCAACCTCCATTGCCGCTAGTGATTTTCAAAACATTAAGAAGGATATAGAAAGATCATTTTCTTGTGACTGTTGAACCGGAAAATCAATTGATAGTCGAAACTGATGCTTCAGGAGTTGCAATAGCTGCTACACTAAGCCAAAATGGACGTCCTGTTGCCTTCTTTTCTAGGACTTTGTCTGGAAGTGAAAAACAACACTCAACAGTAGAATAGAGAAGCACAGGCCATCGTAGAATCTATTAAGAAATGGAGACATTTTTTGTTAGGGAGACAATTTAATCTCTTAACTGATCAAAAAGCTTTGTCATTTATTTTTGAACCAAAAACATTCTAGCAGAATTAAAAACGACAAAATCATGCGCTGGCGACTAGAGCTTTCTCCTTTCTCGTACGACATTCAATATCGACCTGGTAAAGAAAACGTTTCTGCAGACGCACTCTCTCGGATCTGTAATGCATCTACGACTGACAACAAACTTTTTGAAATGCACCAGGCTCTTGTCATCCAGGAATAACGCGTTTCTATCACTGGGTACGCAGCAAGAATTTGCCATATTCTTTGAATGAGATCAAATCAATGACTTTTATCTTGTCCTATTTGTTCAGAGGTCAAACCTAGATTCCACAAACAAACCAACACATTGATAAAGGCCACTTCACCTTTTGAAAGACTCAATATTGATTTTAAAGGACCACTACCATCGTCAAGTAGAAATCGATATATGTTAAATATTATTGACGAGTACTCTCGCTTCCCCTTCTCTTACCCCTACAAAGAGATGACTTCGAGTACTGTGATAGAATGTTTGGAAAACTTGTTCTCTGTTTATGGGATACCAAATTACATCCATTCTGATAGAGGCAAATCATTTTTGTCTGATGAAATAAGGGCATATCTTCATCAAAAGGGGGATTGCTACAAGTTTAACCAGTCCATACAATCCTGCAGGAAATGGACAAATTGAGAGGTATAATGGAATTATATGGAAGACCGTTACACTGTCACTAAAATCCAAAGGACTGGACCAACGATACTGGAGTCTGTACTTCCAGAGTCTCTACATTCGATACGCTCTTTACTATGCACAGCTTACAAACTGCACTCCACACGAGAGAATGTTCATACATCCACGCCGATCAACTAAAGGTACTTCACTACCAGCATGGTTACTGCAACCTGGTCCAGTACTAACTAGGCGAAATGTAAGAAGCAGCAAATACGAACCACTAGTTGATGAAGTTGAATTAGTAGAAGCAAATCCACAATACGCTCTAATTCGTTACCCCAATGGAAGAGAAATCTACTGTTTCACTAAAACACTTAGCTCCCCGAGGTGATAAAAGTCTAATGGTGACAGACTTATCCAATTGGTCGGAAGTACAGGAGGTGGAGGATGAACATGAAGATGCATCACAAGGAAATAAGAAAGATTTTTCAAAAGACACTGAAGTTGAATCTGAACAGTTCAATCAAGAAAATAAAATAGTTTCTCCTCGAAGAGGATCAAGAATAAGAAGGATCCCTGAACGTTTCAATGACTACCTCTTAAATTCAGTGGGGGAGAATGTTATATAATTTTACTCCATGTAAACATAACTAGATCATATGTTAATTTAAAGAAGATATTAAGTAATTGTTTATACATTCTGATTGGAGTTTATACATTGAATATTTAAGGTTATCTAGTTGAATTTTGTTGATTAAAGCTTTAGTTTTGTAAAAAAGGTTTTCTTAGTTTCATTACAAAGACTGTACATTGCTTTTTTAGAAGTTTTATCAAACGCCCTATTTTTAAATTCGTTTTACTCTTTAAAAAGTCTGTGTTTTAAACCTGTTGGAAGTAGTTCTCAACGTTCGCGTTTGATAATCTATTAAATTCTTCACTTCCATGCATAAACAACATTAAGCCACTCCAAAAAGGTAACAGTGGCATTAAGTGGTTATGAACATAATCGAAGAATCCTGGACAGTAATAAATGTTTAATTCTTCGGTTGCTGGTTCATTTTTTCCTGATGGTGTGTAGGCTTGTCCGTAACAATTTGTTAGAATTGAACAATATCTGGTAAAAAAAGGGACTATCTAGCTTTGTTTTTCCACTCACATATTCATTATCTATGTCGTTAAGGTTTGAATTTTGAGGAATGTCTGATTTTGATATAACTAGGTCTTTATTTTCAAGTATCTGGTTCACTTTATCAATCTCATGTTTTGTAATAGAGTAATTCTTTTCACTGAGTGATATAGTTGCAAGCATTGTGTAGATCTCATCAGTCTCACTCACTGAATTGCATATTACCAGGAGACCCATCACTTTTCAGTATCATTTCCTTCACTCTCTTATTTAAAATATTTTCTTTTGAAGAGCCTGTCACTAACCATTTTCATGAAATGTGCACAGCATGCGTGTATTGTTATTTAGCTCTATACTGCTGCGGGTCACTCCTGTCCGTTACGATGTTGTAGCACATACGGAGATATTGCAAACAAATCCATCGAGTTCCAAGATATAACAATTCCTATCATCATAGCCCAACTCCAATCACAAAACAATACGTTTAATAAGTGGCCAATGTTGTTTACTTGATTTTCAAGCAGAAATAGGTACTTTGGGATTATACCGACCACACCCAGACATGAATCGTTATTTCACATTTCGTTTCTACTGATTACTAGATTAGCGTAGAACAATATTTCGTCAATATAAAACAGGAATTGTCTTATCGCAAACACCTCCCCATCCTCAGACAGAGGTCAAAGTCGAGCGTCTAGTAGATAACGTGATTGCAGAGTCTCGCCGCCCGTTCAGCTGGTGCATCGCTTTGTTGTACTTCCGTGTTTTACCTCTACATTTCTCCAAACACAAAAATTCAACAAAAACAAACATTTACCAAACTAAACTTTTTATTAAAAAAACACTCAAAACTTGTTTTTATTCTTGATCACATTCCGCCACCCAAAATGCGAGTGCCTCCGGCCATCAGCGCGGGCTTCGACAGCACCTTCGGTGCTGCCCCGCGCTGATGTCGACGAAAGAAAAACATCCCTCGAGATAGTACCTATCAGTAAAATATCAAATTTCTAGAGGGGCTAATCAGAAATATAAATTGAATTGTAATGGAAAGGCAATGATGTACCGTGCAAATCACGTGATGCCGCGCGGCCTGCCGTAATCAGGATTCTCGAGAAAGATAAGATAACACGACAACAATACCGATCACAATACCTGGAAATGCTTGTAAGTTTGTAATTTTGTAATTGAAGAGTTGTTTTTTTCGTTCTATCATGTTTGTTTCTATAAATTTCTATTTTTGTGTCCCTTCATACTGGTGGTGGTCGGTATAATCCCAAAGTACCCAGAAATTACTTATAAGTTGTAAATAAATCAGCTAGGGCGCTTATGTCCTGTACCTCAGACAACATTTCTATGACAGGTAAAATTTCACCATTAACATTAACAACCAATGCATAATACAAAATAGGTGTTTGTTATTAGATAAGACCACTTGTCTTGCAACCGAGCCTGTTGCATCAAAATAACCAGCTGGCACGTTTTTTACTTGCGATTACCTTTCTTTGCAGACCTGTAAACATATATACCTGGAAGGGTGAGGCTACTACCTTTCTTATATATTTCTCCTCCTCAGTGGATGAAACTGATTCGTTTTTGCCAGTAAAATTAGGTCTAACAAGTCGTTTGAGTGCAAGTCATCTTCTTTGAACGCTTCTGATCGACATTTTCTCAGCGTCATTAATGTTCTGACAGACTGCATATTAAGATCAATAGCAGCATCTATATTTATATGTTTCATATCTTCATTCTGTAACCGTTTTTGCTTGATCTAGTAACAACTTCTTTTTGTATATTTTACGTTCTCCTCCCCTCAGTTTGGTAAGACCTTTTCTTTCCAGTATGAATCGGGACAGACGTACCGCTGCTCGTTATTCTTACATCAACAATATCAGTTATTTCAACTTCAAATTTAAACTCTTTACATTTTTCCAGCTGCGCTTGAGCCACACCTTGCATATGTTACATATTTTAAATTTTCATTATGTCTTAGTCTACTATTTGTAAATATTAACCTGCAACTGATATTTGCTTGTTTTATTACAGCATTTCGGAGCCAAATTCTAAATGTGGCTGTATCAAATACACCGTATAACCATTACGTCGTCTATGTGACCAGTAACTCTTTTTTCTTCAACTGCAAATTTATTAGAGCACGACAAGGAATGTTTCCTTTTAGGTACTGCTATGTACGATTTTCCTGATTTTTCTGCAATATTTTCAATATTTTTTTTTAGGTATTCCTCATTGTTTGAACAATTAGCCGATACATTAATTTTTCCTTTTTGATGTAATATTTCCTTATTCATATTGTCAGTCTCATTGGTGACATATTCACTGTAAACATCTTTTGAACTATCGAATACTGACATCCATATTCTATCTCGATATAAAATTTCGTCCATTCTATCAAAAGGGTATTTTTTATCGTCATAATACTGGTAATGTCCACAGATGTCGTAGTTGTCACTACCTCTTTCTGATTCTCTTATTTCAATTTTTAATTCGTCCCCAAACTGTACTTAAGTGTATGATCATTTCATTGTCGCAAAACTTATACAAGCACTTTTTAAAAAACTAGAATTACGGGTTTTTTGATAGATCTGATTTGTTTCAGATTTTCTTTATATTTTATACATGTCATCAAAATCTGTCCACGTACACACTCCACCGACCCTACGATGACAGCCAATAAACTCTTTGACTAAATGTTCAAATCTCTGATCTTTTTTACACTCATTTTCCCACAAAATAACAGTGCTATGAATTGTATTGTTAATAAAGATTTCTGTTTTCGTTGATGTTTGTAAGTCCTGGTGGCTTGGTGATTTGCAATAAGTCAATGATTTCACACAGCCTCTGCTGTCTTTTAATCTATCAGCGAATGTTTCTCCTTTGCCTGTTATTTGCTTTATTCCAATATCTGACTCAGGTAATTGTGTTTAGAAACTTATTCCAAACATGCTTGAATTTTCTTGCATTATTTTTTTATTACTCCCTTTCCATCCTACCTTCTGACAATAGTGATTGTACACTTTATGATAAACGATCTTTTCCTTTTCCATTAGTTCTTCTTTTGTTATTTCATCACCGAGCGTGTTCAAAACACTGTTTAGTAATTCCGCATACTTCTCGTTTACTTTGTTCCGAGGAGATTGTTGGATGTCTTTTTCTGCTGTAACTTTTGTTATGAATTTTGAAAAGTTTTTTTCATACAATTTTATTAAGCAATAACATGTGTTTGTTACTGCAGTCCCCAAATATCAACAAAAGCAGCCTCTTTGAATAATGCGTGTCTTTCCTTACTACGTTTTTTTAATTTTTGGTTACAGCATCCTTTCTTGTTTAAAAACGCAATCAATTTTTCTCTAACACATCAGGATATGTTGAACTAGTCATCGATTTCTCTTTCAAATTGCAGACTCTGTAATGGAGTTTTTTTCTACATTTTTTAGGTTGATCAGACGAAATGTAACTGTTTTTCTGCGATGCCACTTTATGATTGGTAGTATCATGTCTGGTGTTAGATTTGTGGGGTTCATCGGAGACTTCCAACTCAAATAAATCTCTTTTTATTAGTAGATCTCATAATGGCCTTCTGACTCGTGACCTTTTTCTATTCCTTGAAATACAAAATCATATGTTGTATACACTTGATTGATATTAAAATTAGCAACCTTAAAGATAGTATCTTTCCCACAAATCCTTTGTTTAACATCTCTTTCTCTGTATACAGTTGCATTTCTCTTGTAAACCTCGCAAAAAAACTGTAATTTCAAATTCCGATCCATATATTCGCTTCTGTACATTTCCCATTAGGTTTGCATATTTTAGAGGAGAGTTAAATTCTTCTCCGAGCGTATATTGTATTCTCTCATAGTAATGCTGCCAGTTTGTTACTACGTGGTTCACTCAGCGAGAACAGAATAAGAATAAAAATAAAATAAAAAAATAAATTCAGGTTCATAATCTACAACTTTCCCGCTTACACACAATTTCTCTGGACCAATAAATAAAAAAAAAACTTCACTGAGTACTTTTTTCATGTCATGGTTTTGGTAAGGTTATTTTAAAACACACAAATTAATTACTATTTATGACAAATATTAAAATATAGCTACACCGGTCGCAAGAGTATGTATCAATTAGCAATAATGCAAAGTTTCAAAATTTTATTTCAATTCTAAATGTATAAAAACGCAGTTTAATTGAAGCGGGGTATTAAAATTGGTGCGTTTTCTAATGTGATTTTGCGTTTCTACAGCGGACCAAGATGGCCGCCATCGGCTCGCTTCCCTGAACTAGTCTTTAAACAGAATAGCCACTCTATCTTATTCTGTTCTCGCTGGGTTCACTATGCTCGTCCTAACTTCCGCGTGCCGATGTTGTGTACCCCACAACGCCATACTCATTGCCCGAAATAAACAATGACCGTCCCCTATAACCTTAACTCTTTCAAACACCTCCTAAAATAAATATTACTTATTTTATTATTATTATAACATAATACGCATTATTGATTACATATTACAATGGTCGCATCATATAAACTTGTTTTTGAAAATAAGCAAAAAACTGCTCATTTAGAAGATTAGGATAAGTTTTATAACAGAAATATGAAAAAAGTATATATTTTACTTATATCGCCTCCTTCATTTGGTCTTAGTGATTTATCTATTGTCCCCAGGACTATTCAGGCCAGTCTTCCAACCTCTTTTTATCTCAATAGCATCATTTAAAAGTCATTTTTAAATACTTACACATTATACAAAAATTTACACAACTATGAAACCTTTGTTAAAGTTAATGCAGGCCTACCTTGTCTCTGCTATTATATTCCATAATGGTAGTAGCGACACCACGCAACAAAGCCATGACAAAGTAGCAGATTTATCACCCAACAGGATTTAGTATAACTGACAAATCCTGAAAAAATATCGAAACATGTATCTTCGGGCCAGTAAGGAGGATAATGTGTTTAAGTTGTAAGCGTAAATACATGTGCATTGATTATTTTTAAACGATTACTTAATAAATGTTTTAAATTCAATAGTTCCATTTTTACTAAATTATTTTAATTCCATAATAATTACTTAAATAAATTTCAAATTGAATCACAGTTAAGTCACCGTAACTTATAATAAACTACTTTTATTTTGGATATGATAGATGGTGGTTAGCACTATAAGGTCAGATATTAATGCACAGCAAATAAATAAATTTGTTTGTAAAAGACTGGCCTCTGTATTCACTGTTTCTTAAATCCGCGCATGTATTTATGTTTTAATTGTCATATTATAAAAACACGTGCACACAAAAAAATAATATAATACCGTAATGCTCAGTTTAAATATGACTTTGAAATATTTTAAATGCATCAATAAATCCTACTTTAATAATAGGCGATATGAATGTCTGTACAATGAAAGAAATTGGATCGGGTCCAGAATATATTAATTTAATATCTTCCTTGCTGTGTACAGATAGGCATGGTAAGAACCAATATCGGTCGTTGTAATAATTTAATTTATGTTCATTACAGGTAATGTTTTGTCTAGAAAATCGTATTACACAAAATTAAACCATGTTTTGTAACTGGTATGAACAAAATAATTATTTTTCTGTAGAAAGGTTTAAAAACTAAAAAAAAGTTGTGTTAGATTACGTGTAACCACTGAGTTTTGAAATTAACTGTTAAGTATAAATCTCTTATTATATTTTCCGTTATTTGTAAAGTACGGAATGTTTATGTTAAAATTCAAACTTGTTGCTATTTGATAAATAAAATAATCAATTGAAGCCTACATCTGTTGTTTTCAGATGGATGATATACATAATTTCGATTTCACTATTAGTACGAAATGATAGACTTTATCTATTACGTCATAATTATGTATCATTAAAAATTTAATCGCGAGTGATAAGTATAAAATATTAATACCAATTTATCCATACCAGGTTAAAGTTTATAATATGTTTTAAAATTTTAAAATTTAATTACCTCAGATAACAGGATACAGAAGATCAAGTAGCACTCCGTGTGTGTTGAACTTTGCACTAATGCAAACAACGTTCACAGATCACAGCCAATCCAAGAATGGTGCCAAACATCCCTCAGGCATCGTTTTTATATTTATTTGACATATTGGAGATTTACAACGGGGAACAGAAGGAAGATGGTTCCTAGACTACTGTAGGGTTTTTCAGCAAAGTGTGAGGTCCAACTTTCTCCGGGGTTCAAAGGGCGCCGCCCGGTGTGTGCCGCCCTTGTGCCAGCAATTTTGAATAGAATTTATGATTCTTTGGCAAATCCCAATATTCACTTTGCCTAGTAGAAGCAAGGACATCGCTAACCTACCATACAAAAGCAAGGAATGCAAAATCAGAACTAGGCATTTTCCTCTCAATGTCTTCCAGGGACGTTACTTAAACTACAAGTTTTAAAAAAGATCTACAGGGTGATTCAAAAACTAAACGGCAATCTCTCGGGAGCTTATTCTATAGCTAAAAACAAGTAAAAAAGTTCATATAACCATATGCCCGGAAACGCTTCGTTAGCAAGTTACGCCTAGCGAAAAGATTTCGCCCGGATTTCAGAACCCTTGGTGAAGTCAGGCCGTATTAAAAATGGTAAAGGTAGTTACAAAGATACAAATTACGATTGTTTTTTATGTTTTTATATCTGACAAATTTATTAAAATTCGTCTCAGAGCTGTAAATGCAATACTTTCAGAGATATCTTACGTAAAACACAAGAATTGGTGCAAAGAAATAACACATTTTTGTGTTTAACGTAAGATTACTTCCATAAATGTTAAATAAAGGTCATTTTTTTCTTAAACAGATTTGTAGAACATTAATTCTGAAAAGATTCATGTGAAATTACTTAGGAAAAAATTAATAATAGGTATTGAAATTTAGCTTTATTTAAAAATAAAACAGACGCACAAAAATGCATATTCTTATCTGCATAGAATATTAACTAATGTTTAGGTTGTACACTTTTATAAAAATATTTAATAAAATATTTTTAAAATAAAATATTTAATAAAATATTTTATACACTTGTATAAAATATTTCCAAATAATCACAGGATCTCACAAAATACAATCTTCACACGCCACAATACAAAAACCTCCATAAAGGTTATTCAAATATTACTTCATGAACTTAATTGTTGATCCAGCTGATATTGCCAACCTTTGCAAAGAAAATATTGACGATAAAAAAGTGTTGAATAAATGATCAGCTGTTACTCACAACCTAAACATTAGTTAATATTCTATGCAGATAAGAATATGCATTTTTGTGCGTCTGTTTTATTTTTTAAATAAAGCTAAATTTCAATACCTATTATTATTAATTTTTTTCCTAAGTAATTCACATGAATCTTTTCAGAATTAAATGTTCTACAAATCTGTTTTAAGAAAAAAATGACCTTTATTTAACATTTATGGAAAGTAATCTTACGTTAAACACAAAAATGTGTTATTTCTTTGCACCAATTCTTGTGTTTTACGTAAGATATCTCTGAAAGTATTGCATTTACAGCTCTGGGACGAATTTTAATAAATTTGTCAGATATAAAAACATAAAAAACAATCGTATTTGTATCTTTGTAACTACCTTTACCATTTTTATACGGCCTGACTTCACCAAGGGTTCTGAAATCCGGCGAAATCTTTAGCTAGGCGTAACTCGCTAACGAAGCGTTTCCGGGCATATGGTTTATATGAACTTTTTTTACTTGTTTTTAGCTATAGAATAAGCTCCCGAGAGATTGCCGTTTAGTTTTGAATCACCCTGTATACTGTGATTTTATAAAAAGAGCGCTATTCAAATAATTAACAAAATACATTTTGTACATTAAAATTCAGGATCTATGTACAAAGTTTCATTGCGGGCATTTGTTTGGTTTAGTCTCAGAAGGATCTTTTATTTGGGGGGCAGCTCTTTTACTCTACGAATCGTTATCTCAACGACCCTATTTTTATATTTGCAATATCAGTGTTGGGTCTTTTACACTACTAAACGTTTAGAATCGTATAGAAACTAAAACACGTTTAAATTGGCATTAACATTAAATTTATGAGTAAAAAAATAAACCTTTCCTCTACTCTTTGATGCCCCAGTGGGAAACTTGCCCTCAGTGTAGTTAAGATATCTGGAGTTGTTGTTATATAATCTCCAGTAAATTACAGTAAGAACGTTACGCGTGTTTACGTTTTGTATACAGAAACAGATTGTAGTTTTCCATTCGATTTTTAAGGAGATTCTAAATATATATTCTTATGCCAATAAAACGTGTATTTTGATATTTCCGCACTAAAATATTAAGTTCAACGATACAGTATGTTATCAAACGTATCTGACGCATATTATAATATAAAGCCAATATTGAGGTCATACTTTGTATTTTAAGCAGCAAACAATTTCCGAGGTTTGTGCGTTAAAAACCACATGTTTTAGGTTTGCAATTTATGACTTATTAAACATAGTCCAATATGAAATGAATACTTCAATGGTATTACTATTTCTATGAGTTGATGTAATGGTACCGCCATTTAATTATATTATCAATTCTAAAAAATATAGAACTTCTAGAAGGATTTTTTCTCTTAAGTCAATGCGGCACTTGTTTGGTTTAGTCTCAGGGGGAGCGACTTTTATACGAGAACGCCCCGTCTAACGGTGCATTTAATTTCGACGACGATAGGACCTCTGACGGCCGACACCACCTTTTTGACGGTGGTATATTAAAGTTCAGCTTACAGAGCATCTGTGTACAAAGTTTCATTGCGGGCACTTGTTTGGTTTAAGTCTCAGGAGTGACTTTTATACGAGAACGCCCGTCTAACCGTGCATTTTAATTTTGACGATAGGACCTCTGACGGCCGACACCACCTATTTGACGTTGGTATATTAAAGTTCAGCTTACAGAGCATCTGTGTACAAAGTTTCATTGCGGGCACTTGTTTTGGTTTTAGTCTCAGGAGCGATTTTTATACGAGAACGCCCCGTCTAACGGTGCATTTAATTTCGACGATAGGACCTCTGACGGCCGACACCACCTATTTGAACGTTTGGTATATTTAAAGTTCAGCTTACAGAGCATCTGTGTACAAAGTTTCATTGCGGGCACTTGTTTAGTTTAGTCTCAGGAGCGACTTTTATACGAGAACGCCCCGTCTAACGGTGCATTTAATTTCGACGATAGGACCTCTGACGGCCGACACCACCTTTTTGACGTTGGTATATTAAAAGTTCAGCTTACAGAGCATCTGTGTACAAAAGTTTCATTGCGGGCACTTGTTTTGGTTAAGTCTCAGGAGTGACTTTTATACGAGAACGCCCGTCTAACCGTGCATTTAATTTTGACGATAGGACCTCTGACGGCCGACACCACCTATTTGACGTTGGTATATTAAAGTTCAGCTTACAGAGCATCTGTGTACAAAGTTTCATTGCGGGCACTTGTTTGGTTAAGTCTCAGGAGTGACTTTTATACGAGAACGCCCGTCTAACCGTGCATTTAATTTTGACGATAGGACCTCTGACGGCCGACAACCACCTATTTGACGTTGGTATATTAAAGTTCAGCTTACAGAGCATCTGTGTACAAAGTTTCATTGCGGGCACTTGTTTGGTTTTAAATCTCAGGAGCGACTTTTATACGAGAACGCCCCGTCTAACGGTGCCATTTAATTTCGACGATAGGACCTCTGACGGCCGACACCACCTTTTTGACGTTGGTATGTTAAAGTTCAGCTTACAGAGCATCTGTGTACAAAGTTTCATTGGCGGGCACTTGTTTGGTTAAGTCTCAGGAGTGACTTTTATACGAGAGAACGCCCGTCTAAACGTGCATTTAATTTTGACGATAGGACCTCTGACGGCAGACACCACCTATTTAACGTTAGTATATTAAAGTTCAGCTTACAGAGCATCTGTGTACAAAGTTTCATTGCGGGCACTTGTTTGGTTAAGTCTCAGGAGTGACTTTTATACGAGAACGCCCGTCTAACCGTGCATTTAATTTTGACGATAGGACCTCTGACGGCCGACACCACCTATTTAACGTTGGTATATTAAAGTTCAGCTTACAGAGCATCTGTGTACAAAGTTTCATTGCGGGCACTTGTTTGGTTAAGTCTCAGGAGTGACTTTTATACGAGAACGCCCGTCTAACCGTGCATTTAATTTTGACGATAGGACCTCTGACGGCCGACACCACCTTTTTGACGTTGGTATATTAAAGTTCAGCTTACAGAGCATCTGTGTACAAAGTTTCATTGCGGGCACTTGTTTGGTTAAGTCTCAGGAGTGACTTTTATACGAGAACGCCCGTCTAACCGTGTATTTAATTTTGACGATAGGACCTCTGACGGCCGACACCACCTTTTTGACGTTGGTATATTAAAGTTCAGCTTACAGAGCATCTGTGTACAAAGTTTCATTGCGGGCACATGTTTGGTTAAGTCTCAAGAGTGACTTTTATATACGAGAACGCCCGTCTAACCGTGCATTTAATTTCGACGATAGGACCTCTGACGGCCGACACCACCTATTTAACGTTGGTATATTAAAGTTCAGCTTACAGAGCATCTGTGTACAAAGTTTCATTGCGGGCACTTTTTTGGTTTAGTCTCAGGAGCGACTTTTTATACGAGAAAACGCCCCGTCTAACGGTGCATTTAATTTCGACGATAGGACCTCTGACGGCCGACACCACCTTTTTGACGTTGGTATATTAAAGTTCAGCTTACAGAGCATCTGTGTACAAAGTTTCATTGCGGGCACTTGTTTGGTTAAGTCTCAGGAGGTGACTTTTATACGAGAACGCCCGTCTAACCGTGCATTTAATTTTGACGATAGGACCTCTGACGGCCGACACACCACCTATTTGACGTTTGTATATTAAAGTTCAGCTTACAGAGCATCTGTGTACAAAGTTTCATTGCGGGCACTTGTTTGGTTTAGTCTCAGGAGCGACTTTCATACAAGAACCCCTCGTCTCTAAACGGTGCATTTAATTTAGACGATAGGACCTCTGACGGCCGACACCACCTTTTTGACGTTGGTAATATTAAAGTTCAGCTTACAGAGCATCTGTGTACAAAGTTTCATTGCGGGCACTTGTTTGGTTAAGTCTCAGGAGTGGCATTTATTAGAGGACCGTCCATTTTTACGATACATTCCTACGGTTTACTTAGGTATTATATTTGGGATTTTTATTCATGACACATTTAATGGGAAACCTTTGTGGAAAGTTAATAAATAGAAAAAAACTGTGTTGATTTTGTGAAAGATCGTTTTTATAATTAGTATTATACAATTTATCTCAGTTTTTTGAATTTTTTGTTAACGCCTTCAGATTGATGACTGCAACATTGATGCACTAGACGGTCTGGACGATAAAGTGACGCTAACTTCACGGTGGTCTGTAGGAGGGGAATTTGGGAGATATTGGATTGGAGAGAGAGAACCGTCATGTCGTAAACATTAAACAGTTATGGTGGTCGTGATGTAATTGTAGTGGTTATTTTTCTATATTTTGTTATTTTATGACAATTTTTATAAATGTTAATAAAATGTCTACTCTTTGGACTCCGGCTAAAGAGAAAGACAGATATGGAATAGGTATGTCTTTTGAATATTTTAATAGTCTTTTTGTTGTCTGTATAGAAGTGCTGTATCTGAATAAAATTAACCTACTAACTCGTATTGGATATAAATTAACTATAGTAGCCTACTTTAAATGTTGATGTCGGCTGAATAAACATAACATTGATAATTATTTTAATAAAATTAGTTCAGTATGAAAGGAGTTTAGGGGCTGCAGTATAATAAGTGCTCACTACAATAATCGAATCCAATGAACCACATTATCAATAACAAATACCTAAACTATCAATAGAAAGATTGTCATATTTATTTACAACTACTTATTTCAACTGATGTATGAAATAACAATACTGTTTAAAATTAAGTATTGAAACAGAGTAAAATATATGTGTTGTATTTTAGTAATGACCGCAAGTGCAATGAGGATGAACAAGCGTTATTTGTATCTCAAGCTGTTAGACATGGTTATCCTTCAAAATAGTAAGAAGTAAGAGATACACTGGATATGTGTTCAACACTCAAATCATCAATAATAGGCCTATCTAATTATGATAAGATCAATTTTAATGCTGTTAGACATAATTACCCTGTTAAGTAATTGTAAGGGGTAGGGTACTATAGGCTAAGCGGACCCGGTTTTTTTTATATCGAAATTGGCAAACGATATTACTTAATCATAACCATCGATATAATCAATTGATACTGATGAATTATTTTGAACTATTAACTTAAATAATCTATATCAACAGCTGTAAACACTCGAAAATAATACACGTAGGATAATATTTCAATTTTAATAAGTAATTCTGATTATTAAAAATGGCAGTCAATTTTAGAAAACTACACGACGTTGCTTTTTCGTGGCTTCAACATGTTGGACTCGTACCGAAAAACCCATTATGTGAAATTTGTGGGAAAGAAACAACTGTAACTGTGAGAGGAGTAAATATTCTGAATTTTGGCACTCAACCATTATTCAGATAACTTCTTCATTTTAACCAGTGTGTCAGGATTGACTAGAAGCCTAATAAAACTAGGGGAGCCTAATAAAACTGATAAGTGGAGTTAACAGCTGGAATAACCAATCAAAATTTGAACGTTATTAATGTACTCTTCTCATTCTTCTGATCAAAAATGTATATGGTTTTAGGGGATGAAAATTACAAATAACTTAGTTTTTTTAATTATTGAAATGTAAATGTAAATTTGTGGTTATATTTTTGTCCTGTGCTTCTTGTTACCTATGATTTTCAGCGTTATTTGCTCCTGATAGCTTATCCTAGTATTATGTGCTCAGAACAGTTTACTTAAGCATCAGCTACCATGCCGTGCATTCTCTTCAACAACGGTGTATTATTCAATCGTGGCGTGTTAGCTCTACAGTTAATTACTTTTGAAAGTTCTTTACATGTTTGATTGCGGATTATGTGAACAGATAAAATATTAAGAAATTATACAGACCTTATAAATTAGTTAACGTGTTTTTTCAGAGTAAGAGTATAAATAAGTTCGTTGTGCAATTGTGTGTTATTTTTAATCAAGAAAAGCTATTTTTATGTGATCGTAAGTAAATTGTACATACATACAAAGTTATGGTTATGTTAGTTTTTCTTATGCATACATTGTTAAATAGCCTATACCAATAAGTGGTAAGATAAACTAATTATAATGCTTTTAGTTTTATAATTTATTACACACTCATGATAATTGTTGATCGACATACAATAGACCCCAATCAATTGCTACAGCTTTCAAAGAACAAACAAGAAAAAATCTAGTGGAAAGAAGATTATGAAAGAAGCTCATGATTTTGAGCTTTATTTTTCATGTGTGAAGAACCTTGTAACCAAAATTGAGTATTTCATAGCATGCAAAAGAATGAGATTAAAGAAAATGACCATGTATGACCACCGAAAAATTAATACTTCATAATCTTTCAAAAACAATTTGTTGCTGTGGGAAAGGCTGCCTTTCTGTCAAATGTAGTTGTAGGAAACATGGACTGCAATACAAAGATTATTGTCACAAGTTGGGCAAGTATACAAACTTAGAAGTTCTGCCAATCCCAATCTACAATTGTAACTAGGAAGAAGTAGAAGAGCCCTATACTGCTGATGAAGGTAATAAAGTTGCAGAAGTGAAAGAAGAAACATATCAATTGTGACATATCAAGCCTAAAAGTGAATTTAATGAAGAAGAAAAATCAGACTCTGCCAAAACAGGAAAACATTTTTTGTCTTAGGACAAGAAGCTTAAAAAATGCACCTAGTCCTACAGGGACCTTTGCGCTGCTTCCGGAAATACAGGATATTCTGGATAGGTAAGGTCGGGGGTAGGGGCCATCTCCTGTTGAGATCCCTAAGAAAGAATTTAGGGCATTAATCTCAAGTCATGTCCGCTCAGAAGAAGGGGAAGTCAGCTCTGAACCAGCCTCTCAAGTCAAAGCAGACGGGTTGGCACACCCTATGTCTAGACTAGCAAGAACCTTTGAATCTTAGGGAACGAACCCCACCAAATCTAACAGTCATCTCCTGCACTAGACTAGACCTATTGAATTACCCTTGCACCCTAGAATCTCAACATTTGTGGTTAGTGATGTGCTGCTCCTGGATATCCATATGGTTGCCCAGATTTAAATGACACATCTATTTTTGCTATGACCAGTGTAGGTTTAACTGGAAGGTATGAATAAGTCAGAAGTGAACCCTTCTGGGTACAACAGCAAGACTTAAAGACATATAAACGTGGTATAGTTTATTAAAAAATTAAAGTTCACACAAAATGTTACATTGATAGAATCTAAATAAAAATTTAAAACAGTATTGTAAAGAAAAATACATTTAAGATGAAGAAAAAAATGTTATATGGCCCAAACTCCCTTCTTTGTTTATTTAAAAATGTTCTCATAATATTTAAATATACACAATTGATTAATATAAGGGGAGCAGGAAGGCAATTTATTTTTTTTATTTTTGTTTTTTTGCATATTTTGATTCCTTGAAAGGTTTTTTTTTAAATATCAATAGTTTTGCTGAAAAAATGTTATAAACATGTTGAAAGAAGTAATAACAAAATGAAATCGTGAAGATTTTGGCCCAGGGGGCGTCTGCGTTACGCACAGTTCATATAGTACACTATGTAAATCAGTATTGCAAGTGATATTATTATCAAGCAGGCAGTGGATGACAAACCATATGGGAGGACCTAGTAAATTGAAAAACTGAAATGTGTCAAACATATAAAAAAGAGAATGGGCACTAGATTGAAAATTTTGAAAAAGACATTCAAGAAAATTGGCAAGTTGGAAGACGGTAAAGGCATAGGTGGTAAAAATAGACTAACAGATAAACAGATTTTTGATTTACAAGAGTATTATGGCCTAGCAATTAAAATAGGTGGTTCAGACTGGCAAGAAATAAAAAAGAATGTGTGGGCTATATACTCTCACAAGATATCGATGGATGAAAAACCACATTCATTAAACATAAAATTAATTACTTTAAAAAAAATAGCTATCTTGTAGTAAATATTTTTAAAATTTCATAAACATTTATTTTTGAATATTTTAACTTGAAAGTGCTTGTGTTTGCTAACCAAGCAATGTATTTCATGCTGTTAAAATTTTAATTGTGTAGCTTTTATACTTCCTGAGAAAAATGTACCTTAATTTGATGATTTTAACATGCATCGCATAGGCCCTTCCCGCTCCTCTTAATGCTTTCATAAAAAACTAGTATGGGAAAACAAAATTTCAATAAATAATAACAAGTTTTTGACAAAATAATACAATTTATAATGAATGATACCAGTATCTTTTATTTTTTTATTTTTACATATTTTACAATTAAACTATATACCTGAAGAAGAGATCAGATTGCAGATCTCGAAACGTAGTGTTACTGATTTAATGTTTCACTGAACGATGGCAAATGTCCGGAAAAATCCTGTTTCCTTCACAATCCTTCCATCGTCAAAAAAAAACCTTCAAACAAAGAATAAACTATATTTTTATTCAATTTCTTGAAAGTAGACAAAAACAAAAAATTATCCCTTAGCGAACCCTTTTTAATAAAAATATTTCGAAATGGTGGTTGAACATTTTCAAATTTGATTTTTTTATGTAAGTTTTTATAATAACTATTATTATTATATTATTTAAAAAAATGTTGTATATGTAGTAAATTTAGTATAGTTAGAAAATGTTGTAAATAAAAGTGTACTTGTTCCAAGTTTCAAATCAAACCATATTTGTACAAGAACATGAATAACAAAATGCGGATTTAAAAAAAAAATGTTTGTCAAACATATTTGAGGTGAGGATAAAAATGGCCACTACATAAGTAGTAGATGTTTGTATTGCTGACAACTTTTATATTTAATTTTTTTAGTAGGATGTACTTTTTTAGCCGGAAATTATAAAATTCATTTCTTCCCCTAAAAACCACCCTTCCTCACCACATAATGGTTTATTTTGGTCTGTAATAATTTTTAAATTTGTTTATTATATTTTTAACAGAATGGCACCATTAGTTTTCTGTAAAGAAGAAACTTGTTTCTATCAGGTGTCACAAATGGACTATATAGAAAACCTATTCATTCTAAATTTATTAGAAACAAAATATGTGATTGATAATTCTTAAGGATTTGGAGTACCTTTTATCACTTTTATTGAAAGCAATTTTTTCTTTTACTGATATATAGATTTTTTTCAAAGTAATTTGGTCCAGTCCTTACGTTGTTATAATATATATTTCTGTTCCTTATATAGGGTGTCCCAAGACTATAACTACCTTTTAAAATATGATTCCTTGGGCCAAAGACAAATCAAAATATCATATTCAAACTATAAAATATTAAATAATAACTCAAATTGGAACCAGTTTGTATTTTTTACATTTTAAATTAGAGAATGTCTTGTTCTAAGAAGTTGAAAATTGACTTAGCTTTATAACCTAGTCTCATTTACAGAAAAAATATTAAAAAATGTAGAAGCTTTAGTTTTAAAATGGGACATTTTTAGACTTTAAGGATAAATATCTTGAAAAGAACACATGGTAGAATGGTTATAGTCAATTAAATTTAAATAGACAATTTAATTAAAAATTCAACGAAACTAAGTTTAAGAAAATCAATTGGTAAATAAGGGAGATAATTCGTTTTTTAAAAGTTTAGTGCTAAACTATTACAGTCACTATGTTCGACAGTAAAACTTACGACTTTCATGGTTTTCTCCTGCTTTGGTAAGATAAACAAATCATACAGGTCTCAGATCTGGCGTAGGATGTAGCTCTTTCAGACAACATAGCTTTTTGTGGGTTATGGTTTATGGGCTTTGAGATTTGAAATATAGCGTTTGGTTTTGCTTAGGATCTTTACTGAGTTTAAATAGGATCTTGAGAGAATTTATTCTGAATCGCATTTAACATGAAGCATCATTGCAGAAATTAGACTTTAAACAAAAGTGAAGTGTTTTGTCTCTTTTTAGTGGTGGTGATATTAAGAGTGGTGAGACTAGAATTAAGTTGGAATTGTAGAAAGTGGGTGGAGTTATCCATTTACTGCTCGATTAGATACTGAAAGCTTTATATCCACTAGTTTTTTTTCAATGCTACTAATACGAGGCATGTTTTTAAAGTAAGTACCGTTTTGATATAAAAAAATCAACAAGTAAATTTTTCAAACAAAACTTTATTTACCTGAAAGAGCATTCTTTCCTCTACTTCTCTACATAATTTCCATTATTATTAAGGCACTTGTCGTATCTTGGAACCAGCTTTTGTATGCCATCGTCAAAGAAGCTTGCCGCCAGACTGGACAACCACTGTTGCACAGACGTTTTTACTTCTTCATCATTGGAAACGACGCCTGCCCTCAGCATGCCACGCCTTTTGTTTTGAATTGCGCGGTACAGGTTTTTAAAAGTTTCACAGTACGCGGCTGGATTAATGGTTTCACCGCGAGGCAGAAAATTGACCAACAACACACCCTGTCTGTCCCAAAAGACAGTGCACATGATTTTCTGGGCAGAAATTGTTTGCTTGAATTTGACTTTCTTAAGGGATGTTGAATGCCGCCATTCCATTGACTGTTGTTTTGATTCTGGTGTAATGTAGGCTACCCACGTTTCATCACCTGTAACGATATGGTTTAAAAAATCATCGCCCTCGTTACTGTAACACTCGAGAAAGCTCAATGCACTGCCCAATCGTTTGGTTTTGTGCTCATCATTCAACATTTTCAGTACCCACCGTGAACACAGTTTCCGATAATTTAAACATTCGGACACAATTTCCTAGAGTACACTTGATACAGCAGGAAATTTTTCAGCTAAGGACGAAATTGTGAACCGTCTGTTCTCTTTCACTTTACAGTCCACTTTGTGAATGAGATCATCGGTAATGACTGAAGGTCGCCCACTTCGTTCCTCATCATGAACGTTTGTGCGGCCATCTTTGAAGGCCCTAACCCATTTCTGGCACCATTCCTTCACTTATAATGTTTTCACCATAAACTTCACTGATTTGACGATGAATATAAATTGTTTTTAAGCCTTTAGCACAGAGAAAACGAATCACTGCACGCACTGAAGTGCAGTGATTCGCACTGAAGTGGGTCTGTGAACAGTCGGCGGCATTTTAAAATCACGTGAACAAACGAAGACTCGATCAAACGGCGTCTGTGGCTTCCCAACTGATGTAGCTACACTAGGTTCATGCCCTAAACAGCAAATGCAGCGCTGCGGCGGCGTAATTTAAAAAAGGTACTTACTTTAAAAACATGCCTCGTATATGATGTTAGACATGATTATGAAATCCATGGAGTCTCTATGGATTTCATAATCTTGAACATGACGTGCTTTGTTTGCACGATGTTGGCTGGACTGTAGCACAAGGGCATTTATTAAAAGCTGATGAGTGTTTGCCATTTATCATAACCTATGCCTGTACATGTGATGATGGACTGTGTGTTTTAACAGTCTGTTTGAGAGGTGGGTTTGTGTTTTCAACAACATGGTGTGAGGTGGGTTTGTATTTTTAACAACATGGTAGTGGTGAGATATTGAAACAATGAGTCATTGAGATTGGTTCTATTTCAGCAGCAGACTGTTAAAGGTACTAAAATTTTATTCCATTTTACAGTAAAATGCTGTTGAATTTTCAATATCAGTTTGCACTGAATATGCCATTTTGAAGCCCCGAGTTCTTGGTTAGTTAAGTGTTTCATTTTCAGTTGCATAAGGGAATCTTGATTATAGCTTTTAAATACACCTGTATATGATGACCACCAAAAAAAAGCTGGTGTATTGAGTCAGGTTACCTTTGTATGAATTTTGTAAATCGGAATTAATTGTAATTTTGGTTTCTAATAATCTTCTTATGTGTTAATTCTTTTTCCTATTTGTTTTTATTCATGTTGTTTCTAAATTTACAAAAATAAATGTAAAATCATAAAAACTAAGTCTCTGCTTTCTTGATCTAAAAGCTTTCTGCAGAGCTCATTTCATCTCAGTAAGTAACAGAACAAGGTCCGCTTGAAAGATCTTTTAGTCTACACTAGAATTTACACTCTCTAACCTGGGTTTAATCAGTATTGAAATTACATTCCAGGAAGATATTTCCATCCCCATATCCCCATATCTTCATTTCTTTTTTTTTTTTTTTGGGAGCTGTCTGTCCTAAGTTTGGAAATCATAAAATTGATCTATAAAGTTGAGTGATATTTTGATCATTATATTTTTTGCCATATATATGATACTAGGATGAATTTATTGGTCTAAAGTAGCCTTGAATGGTAATTTTATTCCTGATCCTATAATTGTCAAGAATGCTTTTAATAATATTCCTGCTAATGTAGTGATGCCTGATATAAAATCATAACTTCTACACATGACCAAGTCACCTAGTCGGACCACCTTGGTTGACTCCAAGGCAGTGCAAGAAGAAATTTTGTCTGCTCTCTTCCCAGTTGGTTTATGGCTTGTCTACTTTAGACATCCACCACTATTTTTTTTTTTTTTTGACATACGTGTTGAATACAATTTTTCATTAATCATATCTTCAACAGTGCCAGTCTCCATATCATTCTTGGGGGTTTCCAGCATTGTGATCTTGTACTCCTCATAAGAAAATACATGTAATACTAACATGATGATGGCAGTAATCTACCCACGCTATGGGATCCATATGCAATCATTAGTTTTTTCACCATTGTACCATCTAGGCTGTGCTTTCAGTCATTTTTACATTTGCTGATGAACATCCTGAGTCCATAATCCAACAAACCTGTATTTTTATCATTCATCACAGTCATAAAATCCCTTAATTCTCCTTGATTTATCCATGTATATATTCCGATAATGGCCCACTTATCCAGATAATATGTATAAATTAAGTTTACCAATGACATAATATTTCATTTTCATTTGAAGTTTTAGTTATTGGAGTTTTTTCCATAACATGTTTTGCTGCAGGTCTTAACCTTATCTCTTAAAAAAAAAATAAAAACTAATCTTTTTGATTTTTATCCAATAAACAATTGTGGACTTTCTCAAAAAGGTTTTTTTAATTTTAACAATATTTATTACATTTTTAACTATTTACAGCCAAATTAAATAGTTAAAAATATACACCCACATAGATTGTAACACCTGCAGAAAAATGTTCTTGGAAAAAATATTTCACTTTATATTTGTGAGAAAATGCAGTTAAAACCAGGTTCACTCAACCTTCCAATCTAGAATTTTCAGATTAATTAATTTTCTTTTATTCACTAGTCTGTATAATGTGTAGTAAATGTACAGGCCGAAAGTACAATGATGTAATAGAAAGACAGTTTGTGCCATATTTTGGCACTGTTAATGTCTCAATGATGCTGTACAGTCAGGTTGTAGCTGTTTGTGTACCTTGTGTTGGTTAAGTAGGATGTCCTGTTTAGGCTGTACATCCCCACCTGGCTATAATTGTACGAAATTTGTACTCAATTTCAATAAATAAACTTAAGATCTAGTAAGTTTATTCCTCTTTGACATTACTAAGTACACAATTTATTCTTCTGGATTCTATAAAAACAGAAGTAATAGATTGAAGTGTTGTGCCCTCTTAAAAAGTACCATGATATTAAAAAACTCTTTTTGGGGGCCCTAGAATTTTCACTACAAATTAGTTTTCTTTTAAACAGGGTTTCTTTCTTAATGTTGGTATCATTCCATTAATTATTTATTTATATTGTTGTATATTATTGGTTAGTTAGTTATGATTTTAAATAACAATGTATTAATTTTTATTGTTTATATATTAGTATATTTATTAGTTAGAAGTAAGAAATAAATATCTAACATTGCATAGATTATGTTGTGTATCATTAGGCATTTAATAGGAAAAAAAAGAAATCAAAATAAATATGGGAAAATTAAATTCTTTGATTTGAAAAACAGTAGCCATTAAAAGTTTTAAATTGTTGACCATTAAATAAACATAACAAACCTTATAAAAATGTAATTGTGGTTTGCCAAAGTCAGACCAAAAATGTATAGCAAATAAGAGTGAGCTTTGATGAAATTTTCCTAGTAGAGACGTGTTTATACATTTTAGTAAGGGGAAGGGGTTGAGACTAAAAATTAATTTTATTGAAAACATTTAGCATTTATGTGACACAAGCATTTAGCTCTCAGTGTTCTGAATCAGTTTCATATCTAGTATTTGTGAACATTACTTTAAGAAACACTATGACTTACTTATCATGCCTTAGAGAACATATACTTACAAAGGATATTATTGTTCATGATCAAGTATTTTATACTATCTTTTCTCTAGAGTTTGTTACGTTAAACCAAAACCTGTGTGCCTACATTACGCCTATGTTTTTGACAGTTATTGTAATCAGTGTAAAGTATTCAGGTCAACTTTGTAGTGGTGAATTTCATATATTTAAATTTATCATATTAACATTTATTTTGAGCAAAGCTAAATAGTAAAAAGGTTCTAATTGTATAAAAATACTTGGATTCTCACAAGTACGTTACTTATAATATTATGAAATAAATAATGATCATAAAAAGTTTGTAATCGCTAATCGATAATAGGTTTAATCATTATTTTGGTGGTAACTATCAGTTATTTTATCGTAATTAAGGTATAGTGGAGGGAGGGAGGTACAGTTTCTATAATAACCTCGGTAATTTCAAATGTCATTGAAAAAAAAAAAAAACCTCCTTTTAATAGGGCATATATGTGTTATATTTAAATTAAATCTATATGACTGGATAGGCCAAAAGAGTATGAATAATTTGGTTCTGAATTAACATATGTACGTTTCAAAAGTTAATGTTTTTAGTGACTTAAATTTAACCTCACTTCATGCTGTAATATGTTTCAAAATATCCAGGGAAGTGTTTGTTAAACGTTTTATAATACCTTGTAGTTTTTAAGTAAAATGACAAATGTTTATGTTTTTATTATTAATAGAACTGTAGTAAACACAAGATTAATAATAAATTCAAAATAATTCTGTTTAGTTTTATTGCCATTTATACAAATTTAATAATTATAAATAAAAGTTATTTAACAGGTATATCTTCTGATCATATATTAGTTTGGTTAATTAAAGACATACGTGAAAGAAACAACCAAAACAAAATAATTGAATCGTAAAAAGTAAGGGCTCTGTAGTGTAGTTGTAGCGCACACTCCATAAAAAAAATATATGTTTGTAGGAGAAACCCATATGCTTTCTACAATCTAACATTCTAAAATTTCAAATGGCCACCATTGTTACCATCAGGAATTTTCAAATTTGTACTATTCCCATATTGTAACTGTAATTTTTGCATTTATACTCAACTGAGTTAACTTCTATTTTAGATTTTCTATTGCCTCTCTGGATCATCTGTTCCTATAAGGAATGACAATAGTAGCTTTTGAAGTCTTATGTTGATGTGCAAAGTTTATAAAAAACACACGATGATGATTGATTAATGTTGATGTGTAAAACATTAAAGTTAATGATAGTTAGACCATCTTTTGAAACATACGGCTGTAGAAATAAGAACTATTCACTGTTTCAGCAATACACAACTACCAGCAGGAAGAGGAACCATGGAGGATAAAACTGACAGTGGGGGAGTGTGTGCACATTCTGGAGGAGAATGGGGACTGGTACTTCGGGTTCACAGCCAAGAACAGGGGCTTGCGCGGCATATTCCCCAAGTGTTACGTCAAGATAATGGAGAGTATCGTTGACAAGTCCGGGTAAGTTTGTTCTTCAACTAACAGTGCTAATAATCTGTGTTTGATGTTCAAACATGATTGTGTATTCTTTGCTACTATTGCATTTATTATCAGTACGTCTTTTGTGTATACATGAAAGATATTGTGAGTGTAAAAGCAATTGCTGCTACAGTTTTTAGATTTTAATATTGTAACTCTTTAAAAGTTACAGTAAGCATTGAGTATATTGTCTTCTGTATAGTGTAAACAAATTAATAAGGTATTTATTTTAGAGGTTTTAACAGCAAATCTGTCTAAATTACTAGCCCCTGTATCTTCTCCTCTGGTCCTTCCTCATAGTTTCCTGTTTATGTAACTTTGGCAATCTTAAAATTAATATTTATGATTAAATGTTGTGAAACAATGGTTTTGTGTTTCCTAAATAAGGAACGAAACAGTTTTTATTGATTTTGAATATGTATACAGCTTGGTGGTTGACATTGTAATTTAATACAATTCAATTTATCTGATAATAACTACTCTCTTGATGGTGGTCTGTGGTAAAATATAAATCTAAAAGAGTTTCTAACTATAAATAATAATATAGATAAGATAAGTATATTGAAATGTATATCTGCCAACAAAACAAAAATATAAAACAAATATATGTCCTTTAGCACTAAATAAATAGTTGAGAATTATGTACAAAAGCTTCTTATGAAAAATAGTTTCAATACCTTATATATGTGAAGATTTCGCAAAAGGAGTATTTTTTAATTTAAAAATGGTGACCAGGAATGATTGGTCTTATTTGATTTCGTAATAATGCGAATAAAGGATTTTTTAAATATAATGAGAAGATAGAGCGTGAATATATACGTACCTTCTCAGTATACAAGCCCATAACTTAGTCTGGAGTGTATTAAAGCGTGATAAACATTCAGCAGCAAGCTTGGAGGACATACTATGTACATTTTATTTTCATTGACGCTACTTGTAATCTTAAAAATGATCAATAAAGAATCTCTGATTTCTGATTACATCACGCAACATATAAAAACTTCTCAAACTTCTATAAAACTCTTTTCAGTGAATTTACATGACCTTTCCAAGATAAATTTCAGTCAATGGTCAGCCCAAGGTATTTGTATCTGTCCACATTTTCAATCAATATAATTGCAAACGTTATTCACAGAGCATGTAAAATGATAATAGTGTACATCATTTTCAAAGTTACTTGTACCTCGTAGGTAAAATATCATGAATTTAGTTTTGTTACTTAGGAGCATTGCATTTTTATTAAACCAAAAATTTAAAACTTAAATCATCATTCGTCTACAAATAGTTTTCAGATTGTAATCAGAGTACGTCAGTGCTGTATCATCAGCAAAAGTTGTCAATTTGCCATTTAATCCTCCATTACATAGATCATTTATGTACACAAGGAAAAGAATTGGACCCAGAACTAAACCTTGAGGCACACCGCATTCAACAGTTTCAAAATCACTGTGTACTTTCCCTATTTTCACACGCTGCTTTCTATCTTTTAAATAACTTTCAAACCTTTCAAATAACTTTGGGAAAGACCCCCCAGACCCACTACCCATAACTTTTATAATAATATCTTATGATCCACTGTATCAAAGGCCTTTGTTATGTCAATATATGAAGCTGCACATTTTTGCCATCATTGATACCATCATAAATATCCTCAAAAAAAGCCAACAAAGCATCTTATGAACTCATTCTGTCTCTTAATCAAAACTATTTTGTGCATAGATAGCCACACATTTTAAAGAAATCAATTAATCGTTGAAAAATATTTTTTATAAACATTAGCGAACACAGAAGGCAAAGAAATAGGTCTATAGCAATTACTTTTTTTCTCTACTTCCACGTTTAAGCAGTGGAATTACAACTGATACTTTTAAAGCAAGATGGAAATTCACCTTCTAACATGCTTCATCAATTGAATAAATCTGTCAGAACTGGAACTATATGTTTATGAAATCTTTTAAAAATATAACTGCTAATGTTATCGTTTACAGACGATTTATTGTTTTTTAAAGATTTTATGGTTTTTCAAACTTCAGATTTAGTTGCTGCAGCAAAAAATAAAGAATTTAGGACAATTTTACCTGGAAATAATTGACTAAACATAACTTGATTATGAGTATTAATAATCATGTTTTTAATGAATTTCGGTGCATTAATGAAAGAAGAGTTAAATTCTAATGCAATATCCTTTTCATTGGTAATTATGTGTGAGTTATCCTTTTCT
This sequence comes from Homalodisca vitripennis, assembly GCF_021130785.1. NCBI lineage: Eukaryota > Metazoa > Arthropoda > Insecta > Hemiptera > Cicadellidae > Homalodisca > Homalodisca vitripennis. The sequence continues at coordinate 696,577 of NC_060210.1, forward strand.
ATTTTATTAATTTAATTTTTATCTTGATTTTCTCCAATTAAATCATTTACTATTCTCCATTGTTCTCGGGAGTTCCCAGTATAATCCTCAAATTTTTTCAAATAACAATTTTCTTTAGCATTTCACATATTGACTTTGGCCTATTTCTAAATGATCTGTAGTATTCCTTCAATTTATAATCATAAGGTCTAGAAACCATTAGTCTATAAATCCTTTTCCTTCTATCAACTCCTCTGCTTAAATAATCATTTATCCAAGGTGTTTGTTTACATAAGCTCTTTTTAATTGCGGTTTTCTCTTTGTATTTATTTATATAATTTTGCAATATATTAATAAACAAAACAAATGCATCTGAGACTGAATTCTTATTACAGACTTGTGTCCATTTTATACTGTCCAGTTCGTCCAATTCCAATTCCAAGTCCTGCCCCTAGCGGCTACAGTGTGAAAGTTTTTTTGAACGATAGGTACTATCAGGCACAGAAGAATGTGACACTCTTTTGTGAACACCCTGTATGTACATACACAGGTTTAAGCATCCTACTTCCGTCAAAAGACAACTAAGATGGAGTTTTATAACAGTCTTTCAGTTTATAGTAAATGTTAGATTGTAACTTTGTCTTTGATATTTGCATTACAGTACTGACCAAGCACTGCATACTTAATATTTGAAAAAAAAAATGGTTCCATGAAAATATGGACATACAATAATATAAGGAATATGAAAACGCAATATTGAATTAGTTGCAATGTTCCATGATATAAAAATAGTAAGAGGCACCAAAATTGAGAAAAAGCATTGGGTACGCTACACGATCAGAAGAAAAGAAATTAATGTTATGTAAGATTTTCTTTAGAACCGCCCGGACAAGATCCAAAATGGCAGCTAAAGGTGTGACGGAGTAGTAAGTGACAGCAACTTGTACAGAATGGGTAACTCTGAGGAGTGGGACGATATCAGTTGGAGACAGGAAGGGGACTGAATATCACTTGAGCTATTCATCACCATATGAATCACTGCTAATTGAGAAATCTAATTCTGTGCACATTGTATAGCTGAATGACATTACAAGTATTAACTAGGTATTAAATGAAACAACTTAATAGAATAAAATACTGATTAAAATTGGTTGTTTGACCTCTTTATCATAAAAAGTTACAGCCTGAACTGAAACTAATCAATGGCAATGTATATTTATTTGGAATAGGAAATAACAACAATAAATTATTTTTCATGTAAAAATATCTAAATAAGGATGAAATAGTTTTGTTTCACTCAAATACAGTACTGATTTTAAACCGTGTTGCCAATGTTATGGATGAGTGAATGAATGAATTGAATGATCAGAACAGATGATCAATGAGATGTGAGGGACCGAATGACCTTGTAATGGAGGTCAAGTGGTACATGTGATTCATAGCACAAGTGTTTGTTATTTACTTGTCAGCTATACGAATTTTTGGTAACTTATACAAAACTTGAAAATACTGTATAAATTTAAAAAATAGGATTCTTATCCAATAAACTAATATAATTTGTAAATTTTGTGTAAAATACATGCAATTGAGTTTAAATTGTTGTTAAGCCTTTTAAAAATACAATATTTCTTTATTTTTTATTTTATACTAATTTTTTGTTTCAAAATGTGAATTTCTCCAAGAAATTTACATTAAAAATTCTTATTGTTAAATACTCAGCTAATTTATTAACATAATTGTTGAACAGGACGTTGCTGTACAGGTCTTATCAGTTGCTTAATGTTATCAGTCAGTTTATGCACTACTTGAAAAGGTGTACAATTTGTTTCACTTTTGTGAAGCGAGTTTTATGGTTAACTCTGTGTGTTATATTTATCAATCCAATTAAATTAATAGGCCAAATTTAGTAAAATAGATTGTATGGAATTTCTTGTATACAGTACAAATAAAGTATTCTAAATTCAAGAAAAGTTCTAATACAATAGGCTGGTCTATTGGTATTAGTTACCAATTCTACTTTTCTTTGAATCAGGAATATTTATCAGGTCTGTGGAGCTCTTCCTAAATAAGATCTCCAATTTACCATACAGTCATTTAAAGGCATAGACGATTTTGCTATAAAAAAATAATGGTTTACAGTACAATATTTTTGCATGGATCAAAAAAGAAAACCAGCTAGTAATGAAATTAAATATTTTAGTGTTGATTAAGTTGCAAATATGGGGTGTTAAAAATCTCTAAATGTTTCAGTAAGGTAACATCAATAAATTACCCTGGTTATTTCAATGATATTAACAAATGTATGAAATAATAAGTTGTTACTACATAGGAGTTTTACACAAACATTTAGACCTAAATGTCAGGAAATTATTTAAAATAAATAAAAATATTTCTCTGACTATTATCTCAGTTTGCTTAAAATGTGTCTTTCTACCTTCATTTCTTATTAACAAGCCATAGTGAAGTTAAACTATTTTAATTTGCACAACACGATTTTTCTAAGGATCTGATTGTTGGCTAACATAAAATATATTTCACCTGGTTTCAGAGTAGAAGTTATCATTGCAAGCAGCCCATAGATGTGTATGGGGAGGTAAAGGGGTGTATGTGTAAGGCCGCACTCATCCCATTCTCAAAAATCATGGCAACTCCTAGAATGTCTAATATGGATGTGGAATGACTAAAGGCTTTGAAATATTTATTGCTAGTCCGTTATATATAGGTGATTTTTACACTGATTTTGCTATGAATATATTGTATTAAAAACTTATATTATTATATTGTGCGCTGAATGTTTTGTGCATAAATTTGATGATAATGATTTATTCCATATTTAAAAAATCATATTGAAAACATGTACAGACTTGGAGTTCACTCTGCCATGTGTGCAACAAAACTAAGAAAATACAATTTTATAATAAGAAAAGAAATGAGTCCAATCCTAACACAGTATTTACTGTCTTTTTTGCCGGCTGATACTCGTTAATAATAGTTAAGATTAATGTTATACTACAGACAGAGAAAAGATTAAATAGGAAGCATAATTAAAATCTTTGTATTAAATTAGAGTATCATTAAAAAAATTGATGTTCTCATTAGCATGATTTTAACAATTAAGCGATATACATACTAGTACAATTTTAAACTATATTGTATAAACTTAAGTTGCCAATTAGTAATAAATCCTAGCAAAATCTTTGGATAAATAAGTTTGGGTAGTAAATTTGAAAAATAATGTATTGTACGAATTATATAGTATATTGTCCAAGTCAACATAACTTTTCAGGATTAACATGAACAGGTACCTACTGATTTGGGAACACAAATGAAAGTTCTGTCTGTGTGTGCGTGTGAAAACAGGCAATATCAATATTTAACAAAGAATTATTGTAACCACTGAGTACAGGCCTCAAATTGCATGGCTCTTTTTATAATTCCAGGTATTTTTATTAGGGATTCTAAAAAAATTATGAGTAAAAAAATTGTTATAAATATATAGGATTTAAAACCTATATTTTCTTTTTTCTTTGTATAAAAATTGTTAAAATCTTTTAAAAATTAGATTATTCAAAAAAATTGTTATGCACATTTTAGAATCAAATTTAATGTTTTTTTACAACCAACCAAAATATAAAATATGTACATTAATTTTATTATGTCTTATCTCAATGTAGAAACACTGTCCATTGATGGTTATTTATAAATATTTTGCACTTTGTAATTTGTTTAAACATTGTATACTTTGAAACATGTAATTACATAGTGTAATCTAACCGCTTTTGCTTTAAATTGATTAAATATATATATTGCACACAGTCCAGTCGTGAATTGTGTAACTAACATCACAGGGTAAGCTGAACCTCAAAAAAGATGGATTTATTTATTTATAATTTTATGGCCTACATTGGACCACTTTAGTCACTTTATATTTTCTAGTCTTTCTTCTTTTATCCACCCCAATATTTCTTCATCCTTTCCGAGCGTAATTTCCTTTCCTCCTCCGGAACCACTCTTCCTATTCGTTGTTTGTTTCTTTTCAGCTGTAGTGTAGAGTGTTTGTCATTCAATATCTTCAATGTGTTTGTCTTGTGTTTTAAATCCTCTACTGTAATTTGTAACTCTCTCATATCTTCCTTTAATTCTGTGATCCATTTAATGTCACTTTTACTATACCACAGTTTTTTCTACTATTTTCCTACTAATTCTATTTTCAGGTGTTCTTAACAAATGCCCCAGGAATGATATTCGTTTCTTTTTAATTATACTTGTAATGGGTTCTATATTTTTGTAGACTGTTTCATTGGAAGCTAGTCTCCAAACTCCGTCTACTTGATAGTTTTTGTTTAAGCAAGTTCTGACTATTCTTCTCTCCATCTTAAGAAACCTTATCTATTGCAATAGTATTTGTTGTTTTAAATATTGTTTCACTTGCGTATGTAATTTGTGGCAGAGCAACTGTTTTGTAGTGTCTTAATTTTGTATTTATTGAAAGACATTTTTTATTATACGTATTCTTAGTAGCATGTTTAATCTTAGTTAGTTTGTCTATTTTATTTTGCCAAGATGGTTTTTTCATTCAGGTTATAAGTGATTACTTCTCCTAAGTATTTAAATTTCTGCACAATTTTTATATTGTGGTTTGTCCAACCTTATTTTATTTGCAAGTGGAGGCTGTGTTAATAAAACTTCTGTTTTTTTCAAACGATATCTTTAAACCAATTTTCTGAGCTATATCTTGTAAAGATTTAATTTGCTGTTTTGTTTCCTGAATGTCATTGGCCAAAAGAGCTAAGTCATCAGCAAACCCCAGACAGTTCAGATTAATGTTGTCCCTTTGATATCCAATCTTTATGTTTTTTTTGGTTATTTCTTTCCCATTCCCTCATGACGTACTCTAATGCACAGTTAAAAAGAAGCGGTGATAAATCCATCACCTTGTCTTAAGCCAGTCTTTATCTGAAATGGTTCTGAAAGTTCTCCTCTAAACTTTATTTTAGACTTTGTAATTAGTTAATGTTAGTTTCTATTAATTTAATTAATTTGGGGTGAAGTCCAAAATGTCTCAGTATTTTTAATAGTGATATTCTATGAATGGAATCATAGGCTTTCTTGAAATCAACAAATGTTATTGAGAGTTGTTTATTTTGTTTTCTATAATATGCCATAATTAACTTTAGTGTAATTAGTTGCTCTGTACAACTTCTCCAAGGCCTGAATCCTCCTTGGTATTCTCCAAGTTCTTGATTCTAGTTGGTCCTTAATCCTGTTGTAGAGAATCTTTGAAAAAAATCTTATAAGTACAATCGAGGAGTGATATACCTCTATAGTTATCCGGATTACATCTGTCACCTTTCTTGTGCAAAGGGTGAATTATAGCTATAGTCCATTGATCGGGAATTTCTCAGTAACCCAAATTTTCTGTAGTATCATATGAAGAGAGGTATGACTAGATACTCCAGCATACTTCCACACCTCTGCAAACATTTGGTCTTCACCACCTGCTTTGTAGTTCTTCAATTCTTTAAGTACAGTTTCCACTTCTTTTACTGTAGGGGGGTTAATATTTACAGGTTTGGTTTTTATTGGAGTATTAGTGTTGATTTCCAAAATTTCCCTCCGGTTCCTTACAATTCAGGAGTTCCTTAAATGCTTCTGCCATTATTTCAGCATTCTCCTTATTGTTTATGTGCAGTTTTTCCATTTTTGTTTTTCAAACAATAATGTCGGAGGGCTGTACTTTTGTAATTGTGTATGAAAGGCTTTTGTAATAGTCTCTAGAGTTGGTTCTATAGGTAATTCTTCTCTATAGAGTTAATTAAACTGTGTTTCATATTGTCTCTTACATTTTCTAATAATTTTGGAGAATAGTTTCCTTGTGTTCTTGAGGTTATTGGCATTTTCCTCGGTTTTATGAGATTGAAATTTCAACCAAGCCTGATGCCTTCTTTCATGCACTTCGTCACAGTCGTGGTTCCACCAAGCATGTTTTTTCCTTGGATTTAGTGGTGCCAAATTTGTTGCGTTTTCTTTGAGAATTTGTTTTATTTCCTCCAAATTTTCAGTCAACTTTATAACCTTCTGTAACTTTTCTATATTGTTCATTTTGAATTAGTTGATGAGGTCAAATGTTCTTTTCTTCTTCACATCTGTTTGTTGTCTCTTTCTTCTTAGTGGAGTCAACTTGATTTTAATTTTTATTTAAGTAATGGTCCGAACCTGTATCAGTTCCTCTCAGCACTTTGACATTGTAGATCTCCTTGTGGAAGAATTTAATCCATGCATACGTGGTCTAATTGCCATTCCCCCTTTATCCAGTCTGGATGTTTCCATGTCTTAAGTTTGTTTGGCTTTCTCTTAAAGTATGTTGATTTAGAGATTAAAATCCATGGGTTCTGCAGATTTTTTCTATTAATCTTTGTCCGTTTCTATTTGTATGATTATGGGCAGCCCATTTTCCCAATTACATCTCGATATTTCCTTTTCTTGTCCTAACTGGGCATTAAAATCCCCTATTAAAAATCTTTACATGTTTCTTATCAATCTGACTTATAGTTTGATCCAGGAGGTCCCAGAAATCCTCCACCTCTTGCATAGTCCTTGTCAAACGGTTTTTTCTCATTAGTGGGGGCGTGGGCATTTATTATTGTATATAATTTTGGTGGGAGTCTTCAGGTTTAAAGTTGCAATTCTAGGTGATATAGCCTTAAAATCAATTACAGAATCTATTATCTTCAAATTCAACTATAAATCCTGTACCAAATTGTGGGCACGGTACCATGGCCCTTTGTCCTGGTTTCCCATTATAAATTCTATACCCCTGAGACTCAAATGGGTCCTCTGTTAGTGTTTCTCAATTTCCTGAAGCCCTGCCAGTAGAATATTCTGCCGGTCCAATTCATCTGTGAAGTTCTTGAGTTTTCCTGTCTTCAGTAGAGAATTGATGTTGTGTGTCGCAATATAAGTGATTGATTTGTGTTTGATTTTATGCATCTGAGTTTTATAAACTGGTAACTTTGAATGTTCCGACTCATTTTTGCCTTCTAGGCGACTTACCCACCGAATCCGATGTAGTCTTCTCCTTCCTTGAGAGGATGGACGGTGGAATGAATTTTTTTTCCAAAAGACTTTTTCATGATGGACTGTCAAAGGCTATCAACCTTAGATGGAGCGAAGCTCCAAATTACAACCACGGTTGTTAGCCGCAGAGGATACTTATTTAGCCGCCACTAACATGTGAAACAGACGCTTTCGGGAAACCGCCACTAACATGTGGAACCGTCGTGCCCTTTGGTGCTAGTTTTGGTCCGCCCCGGGTATTTTATTTCCCCGGTACCCGCCATATCTGGCGAGCATTCCACTATCCGCCACCTGTGGAGGCGCTCCGTAGGAGACTAGCAACTCCCTGGAGAAAAAAGATGGATTACTGTATATTTTTCCGCTGTTATAAAACTACAGGGTCCGTTCTCAAAGTGTTAAACTAAAATAAAATCATTGTTTTACTTTTAAAATAAAATAAAAACTTGTAATCCAGGAGCAGTTTCAAAACAATTCTAAACGGTATATCAAAAGTATAAAGTTAAAACAAACAAGTAGTTTGTCATTAAAATACCTTTCTAAATGTTTCTTATTAAATGTATGAAAATTAATTACTTTTCACTTACTATAAGATACATCAATCTGTATAGTATGTTTTGTTTTCTTAGGAATTTATTACATTTAAACTAAACATGAATTTAAACTTAGACTTTTAATATGGAAAATAAAGTACAGGGTGTCCTGTGATATAAAGATGATGAGCTTCACTGGCAAGGCCGGCGGGCTGTAGTGGGTCGCAGCCAAATCAGTATGGAGGAAGTGTGGCTGCAATCCGAGAGAACACCTCGCATGACAACGACGCCTCACCATCAGTCATTTACTCCTCACTTCCTAACCTCCCACTAGCACAACCTCTCATCAAGTGTCGTTAATCCAGCTGATATTTTAGCATGTAATTATCTGTTTTCGAACCATAAGTCGTCATTGTTTTTTAATATTTTCCTGATGTAACTGTTTTGTAGTTTTGAGGATTATCGTCGTTCAGTGAAAATTTAACATTTTCACATTGCAATTTTATAATACGGATACAATGTAAGCAATTTCTTATATACAGTATTAACGTTTTTATTTATTTCATTTCTAGCACTGCAAAGGTCATAAAATGGCAGTGTTTAAAAACGGTAAAAAAAATGTATAGCCTGCAATAAGGCTTATTAAAGAATATTATAAGATTAGTTACAATGCACAGTTAGGGCTCAGCACTTACATTCTTATATTTAGAATGTAATAGATTGACTATTTATTGCAACATATATAAATTTTGTATGACGATTCAAATGACTTATGATTGAGTAATCGGATAATATTGTTCACTTTTACTGTACAGGCCGACGGAGGTGACAGTGTTGAAGCAACCACACATCGTACAAGAGCTGACGTCTGTTCTCCGTGAATGGGGTACCATCTGGAAACACCTCTATATTGTAAGTTGTAACATACCATGTTCTCGTGTCTGAGTCAGATGATTCAATATGAAGTGTACGTGATTACTTTATGGTATGGTGTAATAATAATATTGTATACTGTATCTGTTGATAAAATTAAATTCCCATCGTTTCAGACACACAATGAGAACTTCAAGAAGATTGAGCATAGCATGTACGAGTTGATGAAGAATAGAAGTCAGATCCTGTCTGGTACGTTGCCTGTCGACGAGTTGAAACAGGTCAAAATACTTGTCACCGCAAAAATCGATATGGGTAACAAGTAAGTGTTTCCTTCAACTATATTATAGTTTCATTCCTAAGTAAATTAACATGTAAGTTAACTCAGCATTGCTAATAAGAAAACTTTTCAAAAAAATCATGTGATTAGTTTGAATAACTGTGTCTCAGATAATACAATTAAAAATTATCAGTAAATAAAACTGTTTTAATAAAAAAATATTACAAATACTGTGAAATTTGCCATACAATTTTGACTATGTGGGAGGTCGTGTGTGTGCATTACCGTGTATAAATTAAACATTTTTTTGTACCCCAAAAGAAAATATATCTAATAAAAAAACAACATGCGAAATATAAATTGAATATATTACAAGTGAGTGTTGCATTTACAAATTTAAATGTTTCTATAAAGTAATATTGCTGAATTGGGTTCAGGAGGCAACACAGTTATAATTATTTTGAAAACAAAGTGAGGAAAAGACTAACAAATGTGAAGATCTTGTGATGAAATGTATGAGAAGAGATAAGACAAGTTCCCAAGCTGTTGATATTGTTAATCCTAATGATACTCCAGACTTTTTAAAATTGCGTCAAATTGGTGCAATCTCGCATATTAATTAAACATAGTCAATTTAATATAGGATGTTCATTTTAAACATCTGTATAAAGATACAGATGTTTACAGATGATACAGATCTTTGTTTTTTCCAAAGGGAAAAAACAAAGATTGGTGTTTTAATGAATGTTTTAAAAAAACTTTTTGTCTGATAAATGGATTATTTCACAATCAAACCCACTCTTACTTATGGTATGACCGTAGGTGCTTGCACACCTCAATCGCACGATTTTTCACAATTTTTATAGTAAAATTGTAGCAGGATATGATATCAACTTTGTGAAATACAATAACTAATATTTACTGCTGCTCTATACGGTTTCAGAAACCTTATTTTATAGCGCTTCTTATACTTATTATTAGAACTGGTACAAGTACCAAGGTTTTAGATTGAGGAACTGGAATCTGACCCAGACATGATAAAGTATAACTAACTGATTCCTTTAACATAACACTAGTCATATAGTATTCACAACGTCAGTGATGATTGAGAACAAATTCTGATTTTATAGAAAGGAGAGTTCCATAAATTCATGTTAAAACAGATTATATTGATATTGAGCAAGCTTTTGTTAATATTTTCTGTGGCAAAACCGTGATATTGTTAATTGATAAAAAATATCTTTATATACAGTTTTATAGTGTTATATAATTTGAATAGCAACCTGAGAAAAATATTACAATAAGGCACACAGGTTAGAAGTCAAAAATGGAGGTCAAAATACTGATTGGAGATGTGAGAGTTTGTTGCGAAAGAGGTGAGAGATATGGGAATGAGTAGAGAAAGACTTCTTCTTTACTTCCTAGAGAAAGAATGCAGGAAGTAAAAGTATGGTGGGGAAGACCATGTGCTAGACGACCTGTCACAAAGTTTAGAGTTGTATAGTGATGAATATTAAATAAATGGTCATTTATTTGTTAATATATAAAAATTCAATTACAATGCCTTTCAATACACAGTCTTTAGAATCTCCTGCAAGATACAGTCTGACAAAGAGTCAACAGTTAGATTTATATTAATCTATAAATTGAATTTATAATCAGCAAGAAATCTCATATGTCTATGCATGTAAATATCTTGGCTCCTAAGTCGCTAAACTCACTTTGGTCATTAACAGTTCTGTATGTTTGCAGATTACTGGGGCTAGACATGGTGGTCAGAGATGAACATGGAAACATACTGAATCCTGAGCAAACTTCCACCATACAGTTATATAAGCATCATGAGAAGGCATCAGAGAGAATACGAAAAGCTAACGTAAGTACCTGTATCTTTATTAATTTTCAATGGTTATAAAAAAAGAAAACTAGTACAATAACAACTAAATTAAACACAAGAGGTGTTTTAAAAATTATATTTTTAATCAATTTATTCAATGTTGGTAATATTCTACAGAATTGCATAAAACCACGTATTATTTTGTAGTCGGAGCCGATGAACAAGAAGGTTCCACGACCGTTAAGCCAACAACTGACGCACACGCTGTTTGTGTCCATGCGCAACTTTGTGTGCAAAATGGCTGATGACGCTGAGCTCCTCATGACACTTTACGATGGCAAGGAGAATCGAGCATTTACCGAGAGCTACGTGGTACGATGGAGTCGAGAGGGACTGGCTCGTGAGATAGACCAGATGCACAACTTACGTGTTCTGTTTACGGTTAGTCATAGTGTCCTCTGTTAATGGTTCTCTGGAAATTAAATGTTTACTATACCTAATCGTGATTTAATTTTTTATTCATTTAAAATTAGATTTAGTGTAACAATTGCAAAGAACAATTTTATGTTACTAATTTTTCTATTTTTAAAGACATCAGTTTACCTTATCCTTTTGGTGATTTTAATATACATTACATTAATGACTTAATCCTTATATCACTGTGTGTTTCTGGCGGAAGTGCTTTGCAACAATATTCAATTTGTAACACCATTAAAGGTGCTATACCTTTTGTAACGTATAAATAACAATGGCAAAAGTCCGAAATCCTGTTATCCTTTCAAACCTCCCTTCGTCAATAACAAACTTTAAACGAAGAATATTTCATTGTTACCTAGTAATTTTGCTGTAACAGTATTATTTTGTTAAATTAGCGTAACTACATACCAGTGGCTAATAAATTAATTTCCTTCCATGAAAAACATATAGTTTTGTGATTTCTTCTATGTTTTTTGTAGTAAAATATTTTTATACATTATAATTTTAAAGTCTTGTATATTATTGTTTATTTATTTTACTAAAAGAAGGCTATAATCTACTTAGTAATCCAGATTACTTTCATGGTGTATTTACAATTATATTTATCTATTAGGTATACTTCAATCAATAATCAACATATATACTTTTTATAACTCCAAGCTAATAAATAAATAAAATAAAACATGAAGAAAAAGAGAAATATAATTTGATGTAGGGCAACCATTTTTGTTAAAAGACAATTTGAGGTAAAGAATAAGACCAAATGAATCAAATATCATGATTTATAAAAAGAGTTATACATTTTTAAGTAAAACATTGCAAAAAGTCAAAGTGCGAATACTAAAAAATACTAAATATATCTTAAAAACACAAGGCTATTTTAAAAAGATAAGAAGAGTTTCAGGGAAATAGGTATAATTTTTTATTTACTATGCCACATCTTCTACCATTTTAATTGGACAGAGTATTAAATGGGATTCCAGTATATATGCTCTCTTTAACTGAAAAATAAATATGTATTTTTATGTATAATATAGGTTGTAAATTTCGAATGTTTGAAAAAGAAACTTCAAACCTCATGATAGAAAATGTTAGGAATAGAGGATAAATTTTTATACAAGTGTGATTACTAAGGAAATTCACATGTCTTTTTTTACTGTATAACAGCTGTTGGCGTTATAGAGGTAGCAGATGTGTTGACAATGCACAAACATAAGCATTATGTATGGTAATATATGAACTTCAAGCCAACTTTAGTTCTGTTACATTGGTTTTTTAATGATATTTCTTCATGATTTGATCAAAATATTTTATAGAATCTAATGAATTTATTTCCAAAATATTAAAAATAGTTTGCTGTATATTCTACAGTCACAAAATTCCATTATATTATAAATTAATCTGCCTGGGTCTACATATATAGATAATTATTAAAGTACTGTATTATCACATACTGTAGCTTTTAATTTATTTGGGTGCTTGTTGTTTATCATATATAGGAATTAAAACATTTAAGAAGCCTTTAACTAGTTGAAAATGATTTGTCATTTAAATTTAAACATGTTAGCACAAAAATAAGTAAACTTAATCTTAGTTAGGTATTCTAACATAGACCTTTAATTCTTTTCTAAATTATAAAGTGTATCTAAAATTAGTAGAAAGCTGTATCTGGTGAAAGTTAGTCCTATCCATGATACAAAGTAAAGCTTTCATGGTTAAAGAATAGTAATTTATTTTAAATTTAAGAAAGCTTTCCAAACAATTTCCATTGCATTTTATCAAGTTTAAGTCTAAAATATTCGTTTCTATTTATTTGATAGCAAGTGTCATGTTGTAGGACTTAGGTTCTCGGGATCTGGGTCGGGAGAGGGTGTACCTGGTGTGTTACGTGGTGAGGCTAGGAGGTATGGAAGTGAAAGAACCGGACAAAGACAACAAGAAACACTCCCGCCAGAGTGTCTCCAAGCCACCTCCGGTGATAGAAGTGTTGAGGCGGCCATATGGTGTGGCAGCCATGGACATCACTCTCTTTGTCGCCGGCAAGATGGAGACGGACGAGGACAAACATCACTTCTTGCCGTTTCTACCGTGAGTCATGCCATACTTTATGTATATATAAATCGAGGTGTGTCCAAAAAGTATTCAAACTTGACGTCTGGCATGAACTGATGTTACTCAGCGGCAACGGCAATCTGGTCCCCTTCAAAGTACTCCCCTCCACAAGCCCCTTCCTTACTCCAACGCTCCTCCCACTTCCGGAAACACTCCTTAAATTCATTTTGCGGAATGGCTAACAGGTCCTTCGTCACATTTTGTTTTATTTGTTCAACATCATCAAATCTTTTTCCTTTCTTTTTAATTTTGGAAATAGCCAGATGTCACAAGGAGCTATGTCAGGACTGTAGGGAGGCTGTCGTAGTTGGTTGATGTCATGTTTGAACAAAAAACGCTGAATAAGATTTGAGGAATGAGCTGGCACGTTGTCGTGGTGCAGGATCCAGTCACGGCTTCTCCACAGTTCAGGTCGTTTCCTTCGCACTGCATCTCGTAGCCGCCTTAGGACCTCAAGATAATACTCCTTATTCACTGTCTGGCCTCTTGGAGCATATTCGTGATGAACAACGCCGTCCTGGTCAAAAAAAACTGTCAGCATTGTCTTGACATTGCTTTGACTTTGTCTTGCTTTTTTCGGCCGTTGCTCTTTGCAAGTTTTCCACTGTGAAGATTGAGCCTTTGTTTCAGGGTCGTAGCCATAAACCCATGACTCATCACTAGTAATAACTTTTTAAATAGCCCTGGGTCACTTTTTATCAAATCCAGATTGTCCTGTGCGATTTCAAGTGTGAGGAACAAATTTTGCTGAAACACAGTTTATTTTTAAATTTTCGTGTAAAATGTTACAGGCTGACGATTTTGGTATTCCTAAATCTTCTTCCAGCTCTTGGACAGTCAATCGACGGTTTTCATTAATTGCTGCACTAACACGTTCAACATTTTCAGCGTTTCTGGCTGTTGAAGGCCTGCCAGATCGGTCATCACTCTTCACTGATATGCGGCCATTTTTTAACCGTCTAAACCACTCTTTTATTTGTGTATTGCCCATAGACACGTCACCATAAACTTTCCGTATCATAGTAATCGTCTGTGATGCTGAATGGCCAAGTTTTTGGCCAAATTTACTGCAAATGCGCTGCTCAACACATTCAGTCATATTGAAATGCGACACACACACACAGCAGTACTGTACGGAACAGAGCGCTGTGACTCACTGAGTGACCGGATCGTATTCAATGCCTAATATGGGAAGGAGTAGGCTCGCCCCTCCTCTCCAATAACCGGTTCGAGCCGGTCCGTTAAGCCACGGCTGCCTACTGGTTGACGGTCGGATACTTTTTGGACAGACCTCGTGTGTGTGTATATATATATATATATATATATTTATATTGAGATATATATATATTTATATTGAGATATATATATATATTATATATATATATATATATAATATTATATATATATTTATTATAATATATTTATATTATATATATATATTTAATATATAATTTTATATATTAATATATATATATATATATATATATATATATATATATATATATATATATATATATATATATATATTATATATATATATATATATAAATATATATATATATATATATATATATATATATATATATATATATATATATATATAATTTATTTAAACAAACATTGAATCGCAAAAATTTGTTCGTAGAGATCCGGGTTCGAGTCCCGGCGGAGCAAGTACTTTTTGCGATTCAATGTTTGTTTAAATAAATTAAATTCGGCTATTGCCATTTATACAAATTTAATGAATGTAAAATATATATATATATATCTCAATATTTTCAAAATCCAAGAGTTGTATTCAAAAAGGCAACCAACATTAAACAGATGTTGGTCTGTACTGGTCCTATAAAAAAAGGTAAATAAGGAATCACAATCCTTTGGTTGTAAACCTTGCCAAAAACCTTATTATGGAACCTGTAAGATCATGTCTACAAGTAAAAATTTCAAAAGTAATATAACCAATCATGTATATCCTATCAAAGGAACTATCATCAGCTGTGACACTAAAAACCTTATTTATCAATTTGATTGTAACGTCTGTGAAAAACAGTATGTCGGCCAAACATCGAATCCTTTACTGACCATTGATTTTGACATTGTTCATAGCGACGTAGAAAAACCTTTAACCATTTAGAAAATTGTTATACCATCAAAGGTATAAATAAGATCCCTGAAAATTCAAACGAAAACCTTAATAGATTGAAATTGAAAAAAAGTGAAACTGCACACCAGTTGGTACTGCAGACAAGACATCCAAGGGATCTTAATTTAAGATAAATTTATTTTTTGTCTACTTAATCACACATGTTATGGACCATCAGCTGCTGATCTATTGTACTTATTTGTAATGTTTGTTGATTTCTTACCTTCTTTTTCTATAATTTTTTAAAATATTTGTATAATTTATATTTATCTGAAGAAGTGTACTACACGAAAATTTATAAATGTTTTGAACCATTATACCGTGGTTTATTTGTTGAAGAGAAAAACGTGTTTCTGTGAATATATATATATATATATATATATATATATATATATATATATATATATATGTATTCAATTCGGTTCTATAAATGCATAAATGCTCAAATACAAACATTAAGTAAACTTCTTGATATAAATTTCCTTTAATATTTTGGCATTTGCTGTTCTCAAAAAGGATTAACAGAAAATAATAAAATAGTACATCAGAAAAACAAAATTAACATAAATAAATAGAAATTTACTTAAATAAATAAACAACAATTTTTGAACATTTGATTTAACAGCTAAGAGAAATATCATGAACAGAGAAAGATAAATTAATAGAATTTGGAAAACAAATTAATACATAATGGATACAATTTATCGAATCATTTTTAATGCAGACCAAAGGGTACTTTAAATTTTAATATTAACTAATGTGCCTGTTGTAAATTTTCTTAGTAAATTTTGTTTACATCTTTGTCTACTTTGCAAATACCTTTCAGTGAATAATATTGTTCAAAATTTTGTTGATGGGCCTAATGTGTGTTGGGAAACCAATTTTGCATCCTGTTTCTTAGACGAACAACGATGATTATTCATTCTTATGTGCAAATATATAATGATAATTTGAAAAATGCCAAATTTCATTTGCCAATTAAACTATTTGTGTTGGCAGGTGTGAAAAAGACAATTTGGAAGGAACGCTGAAAAGAATATTGGCAAACAAAGAGTTAACCCAAAGAGATCACAAAGGACAAGGTCTCTATTGCAGTTTCAAAATGCTGCATGGCGATATCAAACAGGTAAGTCTCCTTTGTATTAGAACTAATGATTAATCAAACATGATTGTTGTAGGTTGTTGGGGTTTGTGTTTTGGTGGATTTTGGTTTTTAACAAACTACAATCAGTAATTAAAAACTGTTAAATACAATCATGAGTTTTAAATTGGTTGAAATGTATATCAAGGAATGTTAATTGTAATGGTACATAATTATCTCAGTGATTTAATTAACTAAACAATTTTATCATTATGATGAAATAAATATTTTAGACTGAAATTAGTCAAAAAAGTTTCATTAAGGCCTGAAAGCCATTGTTGAGACTTGAAACTGATAGCCTTCTACTGAATTAAATTGATTTTTTAGTGCGTTAATTTCTGTTATTGTTACTATTATTGTCAATAAATTTAATATTAATAATTAAGATCCAAAAATGGTTTTAGTAGTTTTTTTTTATAACATTATTCAACAGTAAAGTTAACATAATTTTACTAAGCTCCTTTGATTTGCAAATTAATAGTCTAGTGGAGGTGTTTTTGAATTGATGCTAAAACTTAATTCTTTGCACTCCGACGGCCGAAATATCGGACATCGTTGTTTTGGCCAAAACCTCAGATGTCCGACATTTCGGACGTTTGCTGTTTAGGCCAAAACCTCGGACGTCCGAAATGTCGGACGTTTGGTAAATCCTTTATACTGGCTTTATAAATTATTCAAATGCGGTAAATTTGCGATATACGCAAGCTGGATAGTTGTTGGATGTAAAAACGTAGTAAACTTTATAACTATGGTGGTGATTTTGCAGTTTTACATTGTGTTGTAGAAGTTTGTCAACTTCACCTTTTTTCGTCAGCTGATTTGATCCCAACTTCAACAGCTGATCTCTTCATTGTTTTGTTTAATCTGAAAAGTTATTTCAGTCAATAAGGTTATGTTGACGATATGAGTGATATTTTTGTCAGTTCAGATTCGGAATCATCTGACGATCCCAAAAGTGAAAGTGAGGGAGGTATTACGGTACTTTGGGATTATACCGACCACACCCAGACATGAATCGTTATTTGACATTTTGCTTCTACTGATTACTAGATTAGCGTAGAACAATATTTCGTCAATATAAAACAGGAATTGTCTTATCGCAAACCCCTCCCCATCCTCAGACAGAGGTCAAAGTCGAGCGGTCTAGTAGATAACGTGATTGCAGAGTCTCGCCGCCCGTTCAGTTGGTGCGTCGCTTTGTTGTACTTCCTTGTTTTACCCCTACATTTCTCTAAACACAAAAATTCAACAAAAACAAACATTACAAAACAAAAACTAAACTCTTTATTGAAAAAAACACAAAACTGGTTTTTAATTTTATTTACGTTTTTTGCACGGTACATAATTGCCTTTCCATTACAATTCAATTTATATTTCTGATCAGCCCCTCTAGAATGTGATATTTTATTGATATGTACTATCTTGAGGCATGTTTTTCTTTCGTTGACATCAGCACGGGCTTCGAAGGGATGGCGGAGGAACTTGCATTTTGGGTGGCGGAGTGTGATCAAGAATAAAAACAAGTTTTATGTTTTTTTCAATAAAGAGTATAGTTTTTGTTTGTTTTTGTTGAATTTTGTGTTTGGAGAAATGTAGAGGTAAAACATGGAAGTATTACAAAGCGACGCACCAGCTGAATGGGCGGCGAGACTCTGCAATCACGTTATCTACTAGACCGCTCGACTTTGACCTCTGTCTGAGGATGGGGAGGGGTTTGCGATAAGACAATTCCTGTTTTATATTGACGAAATATTGTTCTACGCTAATCTAGTAATCAGTAGAAGCAAAATGTCAAATAACGATTCATGTCTGGGTGTGGTCGGTATAATCCCAAAGTACCAGTTTTTTATTCATTTATAGTGGTGCAATTGATTTTAGGTTGAAATAATTTTTTTTAATCTTAAAAGAACATTTTTGTCACAGCCCTTTAAGATACCATTTCTGAAGACAGAGACAAACAAAACAAGAAAAATAGAAACAAATTTGGATTATTCAATGAGGTGTACTAGAATTTAAAGCAGAATTGATGCCCAAACAAAAATTGTTGAAGATAAGGATTTGAACTTTTTGCAGCATGTACATGAAAGGTAAACTGGAGGGCATGCCATGTTTTTTATTATACAAATATCTGTTTTCCTTAATAAAAAATGTAATGTTCTTAAATTATATTCAATTATAAAAGTAAAATTTTTTTAAATTATGGATAAAATTCACACCATCCCTTGAAGCTAAAAATCAAGTACCGTACTGTGTAAAAACGACATTTTAAATCTTCAGCCACTTTTATTTGGTTCTGATAACAAAGTTGACCTAAATTTCCTACTCCAAATGCCTTAAATTCCTTGTGAAGAGACAAAAAAAATTTGTTCTACTGTTCCTGTTGTCAGGGGAGTTATATTAAGGGTCTGTGAATTTAAATTAAAGAAATAATTTTGCCACCCAAAAATCTGTTGCATTATCTGAGTAGGGACGGTTTGGATTGACTAGTTCCAGATAACTAATTAGCTGATAAATTGCTGCATGAGTACAGTCTGATGTGTGGTGTAGGTGCGGGAGGAGAACCCACACCTTGTGCTAGGACAGGTAGCTACAGCACGCAAGATGGGGTTCCCGGAAGTGATCCTGCCTGACAACGTAAGGAACGACCTTTACCTGACCTTGGTGAATGGGGAGTTCTCCAAGGGGAGCAAGTCTACGGACAAGAATGTTGAGGTTACCGTGCGAGTCTGCAGCGAGAAGGGGCAAGCTCTACAGGTACAGTATACCAGTTTATTTGGTACAGATCGGTATACCCGAACTGACGAAAACCAGCGTTGAATAATGTTTATATATAATGTGAGACAAAAGTGTGCCTAGGTATGTTTAACCATTTAGACCTAGACTAGGCTATATGAATACTGTAGCTAGATTAATGCAGGTTTGTATATCTTTTTTATTGGCGATCCATTGTTATTCAGACTCGCAACAACTCCTTCGTAGGGTTGGTAATCATCTTTTAAGATAACGCATCATCTGGATGTTAAGCAAAGCCTGGAGTAAGGTGACTGAGAAAACTGTTTCTGTTTTAAAAAAGCACCCAAAGACACAGAAATAAGTCTAGCTCAAAAACTGGAGCAAAGTTAGCAACATACTGGGGGTCCAAGAAATGGAGTTTAAAGAATTTGTTGACTGATGATAATGTACCAGTAGATGATGATGATGATGATGATGTCTAACGGATGAAGATATTGTGGCTTCTGTTCAGCCCTCAAATCCTGAAGAAGATGAAGCAGCTGAAGATGATGGGGAGGATGCATGGTTGGAGAGTGATTGACATTGAACTGTCAACAAAATAGGGAAGAGAAGCTATTGATGTGTCAAAGATTTTTTCCAGAAGAAAAATTGTTTAAATGAAAGTGTAGTCAAAGCCATCGTCGAGTTAGATTCCACTCTGGGTGTGTTAACCAATCATGCAGATAAACAATAAAAAATTGACTACTTTTGCAATACTGGATTGCAATTTTTCCTTTTTTTTGAAATATTTATCTGTTATGTACAAGTTTCTAAAATCATATACAACTGATTTAATACATAATAAATACTGTATTTTAAAAATTGTGGGTGTATTTTGACCTAGGCCTACATTGAAAAATAGCTTCATTGACGTTCACAATGATTCGTATTACAAAGGTAGGCCTCAAAAATCTTTGTTTTATAGAGGTTCCCTCAGAGCGAGAAGAAACCTCTACAAGACGAATAATGGCAGTATTAAACCTTGATAAAACGAACTTCTTTATTAAGAATACTTTGATAAAACTAATTTTTTTAGTTGCCCTTGACATTCGTCTAAGCGAGGTTCAACTGTAATATTATGATTGTAACTAGTAATATTCTTGTAACTTAAGTTTTAATTTTACTTCAGTATGAACTATTCTTTGTTCTACACATAAGTGTGGATGGTTACAGAGTTATCATAATAGGACATGAACGTGCATTTTTGTATGAATAGCAGTATGCAACATAATAGGGTAAACAAGAAACTAAAACTCATTTTTACACTATTGTGTTATGAAAAAAATATGTATAAAAACTATTTATGAATTTTTGAATTATGTCTTTTAAGAAGCCAAATTGCCTTGCTAGTAGAGTTTCACCATTTCTAGTTATAAGGTTAAATTAAAAATTAACATTTTTATTTCATGATTAGACATTTTTATTAAAACACAAGACAAAATTACACTGAGGACGGGCATCATACGGATAATTTAATTTAATCAGCACCTGCACTTGGCACGGCGCCTACGGGACCTGCTCCTCCTGCGGCTGTGCCGCCTGGAACGGCGACCGCTCCTATGGCGTCGCCTACCGTGTCCCCTGTGTCGCCTGTGACGACTGCTGTGCCTCCGCCTGGGTCCACACCTGCTTCGGTGGCGACGGCCGTGTCTGTGAGAACGACTCCTCCTTCGGCTCCTACTTCTACTCCCACATCGTGAACGATGTCTCCGCCCTCTGTGACTACTTCTGCTTCTCTTTCTCCGACTCCTCCCACAGTAAGCTGCTCTCAAGTCAAGGTCATCGTCGTCTTCTCGTTTCCTCTTTATATCGATATTTGGGATGGTCGGTGCTATCTTCAAGGCGTATCGTCCTCTTCTCGATTTGAGGATGCCGTATTCTGTCCCTCGCTCCAGGGCAGTGTAGATGCATTTTATCATTTTCTCATTGACTCCGTGATTGGCGGAAATAAACTTGATAATTTCCCTGGGTGTGAATCCTCGTTCAGTCCTGAGATGTTGGATGGCCTCCATCACGAGTTTGGCCGCTTTCACCGGTTTCCTTTCATTCATCATGTTAATTTACGTTTCTTACTGAAATTTCATTTCAATACATTAGATTTAGAGTGGGAAGTGGTACAAATTCACTTTTAACTTAATTTAATGCCATTGCTAGGATCCGGACAACAATGGGTACTACCTTTAAAATTAAATTTTTACTAGGAAAGAGTAGAAATAAAATATTTTGAATTTGTTACTATAGCTACAGTGAACTTGATATCTTTATTTTTACTCTAGACAACACACTCATGAATTTCTGTACATAATGAGCTCTCATTACTGGATTCCCTCAATTTTAATATATTGCACTATAAATATATTGTTTTTAGCAAAATATTCATTCGCATTTTGTATTATTCTCAGATCAAAAAGTTTAGATACCTGAGTTTGAATGTTAACCATAATTTAACCCTTTTGATCCCAACGTCCGTATATACGGACGTCAAAAGTATCTGCATAAAGTCCCAGCGTCCGATTATACGGACGTCCGCGGTATCTGCATAAAATCCCAGCGTCCGCTTATACGGACGTTTACAGAATATTTGTTATAAAATACAAAACGTAACTAAACTGTTCACTTACGATATATCAAAATGATCATAAAGAATCAATCTTTCCAATAAAGTTGTGAACTGAACTTTATACAGTACATTACTAGCACTATACGACGTATAATCAACGTGGCGTTGCAACTCATTTCTCTGTGCCGGCCAGCTGTGAATGACTACGCAGTTTATTGTCGCAGTTTGTTGTGGAGTGAGTTTGGCGTTGTTGTTCGGACTTTATTGCATAATAGTAGTTGGTTATTTTTTGCATTATGTTTGTAAAATGAAGCGTGCAAGGGTCGCCACTTAGTGACAATACAGTTCGGCGTATTGTAGAAGAGGACAGTTTTTGGTGAGGATTCATCAGAAGCTGATTCAGGTAGTGAGAGCAGTTCATATATTGATGACACAGATGACGACCCTACTTATGAACCGGTACTTGATGTAAATACACCATCCACAAGTAGGGCTAATGTAGGACAGCTTTTTGTCATCTAGTGATACAGATGATAATGAAAACTCATCTGTAACCAATCCAACAAACAGGCCATCTGGGGTTTAGACATGTACCTAGGCCTCCTGTACCTAGACCAACCTGTACCTAATAGTGGAAGTGATACTGATATTGGGGGATGATGAGGAAGACTGGGGTTGATGTCAATGAAGACAATGATTTGGAATATCCACATAGGTTTTCATTTCAGGAATCGCCAGGTGTAAAACATTGTCCACCTTGCAACTCTCCTGCTGTAGCTTACTTTAGGCTTTTCTTTACTATAAGTTTGTGGGAAAGACTTGTCAAGTACACAAACATGTATGCTGAGAAGACTATATCGGCTCTAAACCTACTAAAAGGACCAGATGAAAGCCATCGTATATGGCAGCGTGTTACAGTTGCAGAAATGAAAGCCTTCGTAACCGTACTTCTAAACATGGGACTAAATAAGAAGCCATCAATTCCTAGCTATTGGTGGAAATGTGAAGCTCAGCACTGCTCATGGGTATAGTAAGAATGTTTACCAGAAAACCGATTCCAGGAAATATTATCTTTCTTTCATTTGGTAGATACAACAAACTTGCCCAAACCCAAGGAACCGGGTTACGACCCATGTGCCCGAGAGTCCAACCACTCATTGACCACATGAACAACATTTCTAAATTTTACTACACTCCAGGGGAAAACCTGTCTATTGACGAAAGCATAATCGCAACAAAATGCCACAATCCTTTAATGCAATACATGCCAAAGAAACACCATAGGTTTGGCGTTAAGCTCTGGGTGTTATGCGATGCTCTGAGTCATTATTGCCTGAACTTCTTTGTATATCAAGGTGCCAAAGGACCTGAAGGGCAAAGGAACAGAACAACAGGTCTAGGCTACACAGTGGTCATGAAACTTTTAGAACCAGGTTATTTGAACAAAGGCTACCATTTATTTGTGGACAACTTTTTACTTCCTTGAATTTGGCTAAAGATTTGTATTCAAAATTGACATTTTTAACAGGAACCCTTCGTAGAAATAGAAAGGGCATCCCTCCCAACATATTGAGTAAGTACAATGTGGGTGAGAGAAAGTACAAAAGAAAGAACTACATGCTGATGTTAGGCTACAGGCAAAGAAAAATCAACAAGAAACCTGTGCTCTTGCTGTCAACCAATTCAAAAGGCATCTAATGGACAAAGATCTAAAAAAAGGGGAAACAAGGTTTACATTACAAATAAACCAACAATTATAAGGGCCTATAATGACTATATGGGAGGGGTTGACAGCAATGATCAGATGCTCCACCAGTACCTCAGTGGACAGAAAAACTTTAAAAATTTTGGAAAAAAATTACTTTTAATATAATTGGGCGTATGGTGTTGAATGCATACATCCTGTATAAAGAGAATACAACCAACCCTATGTCTAGATTACATTTTTACTGTGTCTCTAATTAATCAGCTGAGCAGTGAGTGGTTTGATGTGAAGGAGAGTAGACCTGGGAATGAAAGCAACTCGGGACAGAGAATGTGGTGCTGGTGATGCTCCTCAACCTGTTAATGAATTTTTTATAAAATTACCAAATAGAAAAGAAAAGAACTGCTGTGAGTGTAGTGCAGCAAGCACTAGTAAGGGGGGGAAAAGAAGGAAATCCACTTTTATTTGTCGAAATTGCAAGAAAAGGCTTGCATCCAAAATGCTATCCGGCGCGCCACAAATGCTAAATAAAATAAGTAATGTTTTTTTGTTTTTTGTAATATATATTTAGAATGTTTCTCCAATAACTATATATCTGTAAATCAATTCTTTACATTGAATTTATTTTATCTCAGTCCATTTTTTATTTAATGTTAGGCCTATACATTTAGTTAAGCCTTTTCTTGTAATACTGAGAAAAAAGTACAATTTCTGAAAAAACGTGATAATAATAAAAAAAACCTGTATTTTTTTTATTTGTTGGAATAAAATTGACAAAAATTTGTTGTGTATGTTTATGTTTATGTGTACTTTAATGTGCAATGACAATATACGTGCTAAAAAAATTTGTGTGTGTACCTCTTTTGACAACAAAGTCCAAAGTTTCTCGGAATTTTTTTTTCAGGTAAGCTAATTTGTTCTATAATGTATAATTTATTGCATGAATGCATGTTTTTTTACACTCACTATAATGTAGTATATTTCATGCTGAATAAAAAGAAAAAGAAATCATTATAATCGGTTGAAAAATAAGTTTAAAAATAATTTTTTTGCAAAGTTCTGCAAAACGGGCAAAATAGTGCTGGGATTTTTAGTAGATCCCTTACAGTGAATAGTGGGGATTTTTGGTAGATATTTTTAAAAAAATGGCTGGGATCGAAAGGGTTAATCAGTAGATCTTCAATAATGGGAGTTACATTAAAATTTACCTTGTTTATTTCTGTGTTTAGACATATAAAGCAAAAAGTGTATAAACAATTACTTCCAGTTTTTATGTAATTTAAAAATAAAACAGTTAGTTATGGTACTATTATTTGACACTAATTATTCAAACTGCAATTTTAAAATTTATAACTGGAAAATTTTGATCTGAAAAAACCAAATATTTATTCAAGATAGTTACAAGTGTACTGTTTTTGAGTTTATAATTTTGATTTATATGAGAAAAGTTATTAAATTACTATCTTAACTTTTATTCTTAATCGGACAGTTCAAAGAGCTTGGCATTGGTCATATTTTGGACCTTCATCATATTTGTTGTGTAATTTTGTAAACCACTATTAATGAGTTTAAATTTTAACCCTGACAGTTAAGATTCCTACATTTGTCATTTTTATATGTTACAAAATGTGTAACACTGCATTTCGAGGAGAATCTATCCTCTTCATCAGGTGAGAAGACATGCATATTCATGTACAAAAGCTACAACATGTGGCAATAGACTGCCGCTAATAAAAAAAGAAAATGTTAACAAAAACAGATGAAACAACCAAAACCAGTTCTGCTTGGAGTCCAGACAGAAAGAAATGAACCCAGGCGTTGTCACTGCACAGAATGCTAGTCATGAACATGAAAAGTCAAGAACACAAACACATGTTACACCATCACACTTAAAAGTGGAACACTAACAAGAAAAATCAATGTCTGAATTTCCTGTGGTAGTGCTGCGTAGCATCTGAAACAATAAAACAGGAATGTGATGGTTGCAGAGGGGGAAGGGTAAAGACAGTTGCATTCGATCCTATGTTTTGGTCATAGAACTTGTCATAGTGTGTGTATTAATTTTTTTGGATGAGTATTTGATTATTAAAATCTTCATGTTCATTTCTAGTTTTGTCTTTTTTTAATATTAGTACCCGAAGGGGCATAACCACATCCAAAGATTAATGGTTAATCTTCTAATTTTATGTATGAAGTATCAATAAGTTTTGTTTAAAGAAATTATCCTCAGGGTGAATTATGTTGGCTTCATCCCATGTCATGTGATGATTTCCAGACCAGCAATGTTGAGCATTTGTAGGCTTCCACTAGCTCTTTTTTTTCGTATTTTCTTTAATGTTCTCACATTAAGTAGTCTTTCTATTTTCTTATATATCCTTATTACAAGAACATGTTATACTTTAAACAGTTTTCTGAGTCCTGTGTGCCATTTTTAGTTTGATTTTTATGAGATTGTCTAAGAGTGTTTTGTGTTCTGAAACCATTACTAATATTTTTTTTTCTGCCTACTCTTCTAATTTTCTCAGATAATTCCGGCACACAAAGGATTGACATGTATGTACATTTTTCTTTGTTTTCATCTTCTATTGTTTTTTCTATTGTTTCTGTTGCAATTATTTATGACTGACTGAGGGTATCCATTTTTTATAAGATCTGTTTCAACGTTTTTGATTTCTTCTTTTAAACCATCTTTGTTCAAGCATAAGCTCTTTGCTCTGTCACACAAAGAGAATGAGACTCCTTCTTTGACAGATTTTTGATGGTTCGTTTGAAAATTTAGATATTGGCCGATGTGTGTTTTCTTATAATAAACTGTTGTCATAAGGGCGTCCCTATCTCTTACTACACACACATCCAGAAACGGGAATTTGTTTTGGATTTCTAAGTCCATGGTAAGGCGAATGGAGGCAGAAATGCTGTTTATGTGGGACAAAAGTTCATTAAGTTCAGTGTCTCATGAGGGTAGACAATGAAAGTGTCATCTACGTATCTCCACCAGATCTTTGGTTTGAACAATAAAGGCACTGGCAAAAATGAATGATAGAATAGATACCATTGCCATTCCCAAAATTGCAATGATAGTAAATTTTACCCTCTGGTTCAAAATACTTTAAATGCATAGCTTTAACAGTTCCATTACGTGGTTAGGCAGTTTCGTTCTCTCATTTAGTATTTGATCTTCTTTTAGTTGAAATTCGATTTTTGGAGGATCTACTGGTGTCTGACATCCTGTGTATCGTTTGGTATCAGCTGGTAACCAGTGGGCAGACTGGGTTGATTTTTTTGATAATGAAAGTGAATTCTGTAAGGCAGTCAAAGTAGTAAACAGACTTTCAATACCAAAGGTAACGAGCATTAAAGTTAAATATTTTAAACTTGCTGAAACCAATCGTTAGTTATGCTGGCAGCCTGTAATAAAAAAGGCATCGGTCACTGTTAGTTATATTGGTTGTTGGTCGGATAAGCTTCAGCCAATTCTGATAAAGCTCCGCCCCTTTCAACTCACTTGTACAGGTGGATGTGTATCATTGGCAGTTACTGTTTAACATCTGTTGACTAAGATGGCTCTACACAGCAAGGCCAACATTTTTTGGAAATTTTAACTTTGTAAACAATTTTTTGACGATGTTTGTACAGGAAAACTTAGATATAGTTTGTTATAATAAATTACTAAATAAAGTAAATAGATTTAAAATTGTCTTCTTTGACCAGATCTGACTTAATTTGATTTAAAGCTTACTTAAACAAATGACGTTAATGTAGTTACAACTGTCATGGCAGGTCTGAATCCAATTTTTCAACATCAGTACTCCTTGAATTGAGAATGGATGAAATACTATTTTAGATTAATGTTTTGACTTTAGAATGGATAAAATACTATTTTAGATTAATGTTTTGAATTAAGAATGGGTGAAATACTATTTTAGATTAATGCTTTGAATTAAGATTGGATGGAATACTATTTTAGATTAATGTTTTGACTTTAGAATGGATGAAATACTATTTTAGATTAATGTTTTGAATTGAGAATGGATGAAATACTATTTTAAATTAATGTTTTAAGCTAATTATAAATCACTCGGACTGTTGGTCGGTAGCTAGAAGGTTATCTGCTGCCTCATCAATCACCAAAATAAACATTGAACCCAATATTTATGACAGGGTGTGATCATGCTGGGAGGAGGAGTGCAGTCTCAGAACGAGTACAGGTCTGTCATCTACTACCATGAGGACAAGCCAAGGTGGAGTGAGACGTTCAAGATAGCTGTCCCAATCGAAGACTTTAAGGGCTGTCATCTCCGATTTACTTTTAAAACACAGGTAAGATAGCCTCTTAGTGGAAATAATATTGTATTTTATTTTTGAAAGTAAAGTAAAATGTACTTATTTATTAACTAGTGTTTTGTTTTTGTAGCATACAACAATAACAAATATATATCTTTAATATAGCCTTTAATAATAGCCTTTCAAATTAAATAAGGCAAGAACTTGGACTCCAGACAATAGAGAATCATCTTCTGGCGGATTCTTATTTATTCCCAAAGTACTCCATGGGATCTAAGTCTCAACACTGATGCTGGTTTCAGGTTGCCAGCATATCCTTTATGATCCAGGAGAGTATTTTTTGGAGGATCTACTGGTGTATTATTCTGTTTGGTCTCAGTTGCTAACCAGTGAGCAGAGAGGGTTAACTTCTTTGATAATGAGAGTAAATTCTGTAGGAAAGTCAAAGTGGTATTGTGCGATTTTATTTAATTGACATACCTTTTTAATATTTTTACTTCTTTTACATTATAATTGACATATTTAATCTCAGAACCCCTCTGTTCAACTAGGGGCAGTACATTAAAGTCTTCAACTGTTCTGTTGTTCGTGACTCCTGCCTTTTGTCTCTCTTCCCAATAGATGGATTGGCAGGGTGTAGAAGTGTATGGAAATTCTGCTTGAAAGAAAACCATCCATTTTTGATAACAAACTTTCAAACAAAGAAGTGATAGGGAATTGTTCTTAAATAATGATGAATGAAACAAAATTATATTCAAGACGCAAGTATTATTTTTAAGATTAGACTCAAACAGTTTTAGAATAGGTTTATCTTTAGTTTACAATTTGCCCTTAGCTTTTGCTTGTTTTCAGGTCCTCAAATGAAACAAAAGATAAAAATGAGAAGCCCTTTGCTCTGAGCTATGTGAGACTCATGCAAGAGGACGGTACCACACTGCGTGACACACAACATGATTTACTTGTGTATAAAGTGAGTGTGCGATTAATATAAGGATATTATCAATCAAATGTGTTGTTGTGCTTTTTTTTATTATTTTGTACTGTCAACAACCACTAATTGGTTACACCTTTTAAATGGAATATTTTTTGACAGTTCATGAACTACATAAGTATAGTATTACTACTATTCTATACCATTTCAAACAGAAAGAATTGCTGATTTCACTGGTAAAATTTGTTTTGCTATTTTGGCAACAGTGATGTCATAGTGACACGATAAACTTGCCAAAACGATCGTCTTCATCTAGCCTTTATAAAGTAGGTGTCTGTTTTGGTAGATTTATTCACAAAAGTTATTTATTTCATGAGCTAGTGTTAATAACTTAAATGAGTTTATTATGGATTGTTTTAAATCGGTATGTAGCGTTTTGTTAGTAATTTCATGCTTTTATCTGTGATATGTTGTAATTTGTAAACCTACATCAATCTAGGCTATTGTGCAGTGCAGTGAAAGTGTTTGGGAGCTACAATATTAGTGATATATGATGGGTATGGTTTATTATGTTGGTTTTATAGCTTTGTTTTTGGGCTCTCATTTCAATAATGTATTTAATTGTTGTGAGACAGTACATTTCTGATTTCCCTGATGAACATCTTCAAATATACATCTACTTGGAGGGTGCACATTTAAAGGAAACAAAATTATGTTGAAGGTTGACCACAAGAAATTCGATGCCAATGATGTCGGATACCTGAACCTCCCTTCCAAACGCAGTGAGCTCATTGAAGGTTCTAAACCCTCTCATGGCGGTCTGATCCTCACCAACAAGGACTCCTTTACAATACACACGAATGTCTGTTCCACCAAACTCACTCAGAATGGTAAGTCTTTTTTATATCTTATTAGGAGGATAATGGTTGGTAAATCTGTTCCAAATTCACATTATACAAAAATAAAAATATAAAAACTATGAAAATCACCAGTATTTCTGGATCAACCCCCAGCACGCTGTTCTTACTTGTTTCATTATAATCAACATTGCAAAGTTTGTCACATAATTAAAGGCGTGTACAAGAAGGCTTGATGTTTATGTTAAAATGTCATATATTTCTATAACAATGAGTTTAAAGTTCATAATACTAATTATTTATTTCCTGTATTAGGTTCCTACATTTGTGACTAAATTACGAATAACTTTAGATGATTATTTAACACCGCTTAGATTTATATTATTTACAAGATCTGGCCAGAAAAGCATCCAACCTCCTTTTGATGGCCGATTATCACATGAACGACTGTCTCAGATCGGTTACGGGGCTGGACAGGGAACACAGGAATTCACTGTGGTCTGTCCGGTGAGTGAGAAACAGCACTCTACTTGTATGTTATTGCATGGGCGAACGTCACATGTCACTATGAACGAAGTCTTGAGCAAAGAGGTTACAGAAACTTGGCTATTCTGTTTCAGGGATAATATCTGTGATATATAAAGCTTTCAATGTCGAGTGTATGGGTTATGTAATGAGACAAAATAGTGGTGTAGGTGGTTCTAGAGGGAGCGATTCTAAGCCTGTAACGACTAGAAATCTAGAAACATGGTTCATTTTCTTATAAAATTTAATAAACTGCAAATTTTTAGGTGCCAAGATCTTCTTTCAGCTCCTGTACAGTCAATTGATGTTTTCATAGATTATTGCAATGTTTGAATGATCTCTGGCCGTTATAGGTCTGCCAGGTCACTCATCACTCAACTGTTGTCATCTTTGAATCTTCTAACAACTCTTTTCTTCTTCTTAACATCTCAAATTCTTCTAACAGCAAAACGCTTAAAAAGCCACTAAGTGCAGTTGTTACCTACAATTACTATAAAGTTTTGTTCTCTGACATGGATGATGATGAAGAAGAAGAATCCCAGAATATTGATATTGAGAATATTCAAGTTAAAGAACAAAACATTGTTACCAAAAAGAAATGGCGACTATGTTCAGATAGTCATGGAAGGGATATTGCTTGGAATACTAATAATCAAAACTCATTTGAGGCTCATTTATGTCAAACCTGGAGGAAAGAATGAAAAATTCTGAACATTCTAAACTTTAAAAATAAAATGGTGTGAATGAAGATGTTCTTGTTCTTACTGTATATGCGTAGCAAATGATGTTGCTAAAAACGAATCTGAAGTTGTGAATCTCTTAGTACGTACAAAAGATCTTGAAATGGCAAAATTGTACACAAGTAATGTAGTTTTAGTGGCCCTGCCTAATCGATATGACCTGGTAGAGCGGTCGTGTATTAATGAAGAGACTAGGAAAATCAATGAAATCCTGAAGCGACTCTTTTTATAAGTATCCTAATTTGTTATTAGTTGAAGCCAGTAAAGGAAGTAAACACTTGTGTACTAGACATGGTTTGCACCTTAGTGTTAGTGGTAAAATGTGGCTGCTTATGAGATAATACAAGGAGTAAGACAGAATCCAGACAAGCAACCCACATCATCCCTAACAATACAAGTGTCCATCAGTATCGTACTGAATCGCCAGTATTGCAGTCAGCCCAAACAAATGAAGCCAACATCTCGGGAAACTCACCATCCCCAGTCCCCAATTTGCCACCTGCCCTCGCCACTGATAACAACACAGTAACCGACTTAATGCGATTTACATCTTTCATGTGAATATCCAGTAAATTAAAAATAAACTAGGCATGTTAAATATTTGGATAAATGAACTTAATATGACTATCGATATAAGAATTAATGGACATTGGCTTTTTGAAGAAGAATTACTTTTATATCCTCCAAGAGGTTTGTTAAGAGAGGTGGATACTCTCTTCCACATTCTCATGCAGAAATCTGATTTAGATGTTTAATTGCAGTTGACCTGTTGGGCCTGCTGAACTGGACGAGTCAGTCTGACACTCTTGCTGATAGTCTTAATGCACTCATGAAGGTGGTCAAGTTCCTGCAAGATGTCTTGGACGCTCGCTTCAAACATTCTCATGCAGAACTCTAACTTAGATGTTTAATTGCAGTTGACCTGTTGGGTCTGCTGAACTGGACAAGTCCGCCTGATACTCTTGCTGATAGTCTTAATGCACTCATGAAGGTGGTCAGTTCCTGCAAGATGTCTTGGACGCTCGCTTCAACATTCTCATGCAGAACTCTAACTTAGATGTTTAATTGCAGTTGACCTGTTGGGTCTGCTGAACTGGACAAGTCAGCCTGATACTCTTGCTGATAGTCTCAATGCACTCATGAAAGTGGATGGAGAGGAGGTGGTCAAATTCCTACAAGATGTCTTGGGCGCTCTCTTCAACATTCTCATGCAGAACTCTAACTTAGATGTTTAATTGCAGTTGACCTGTTGGGTCTGCTGAACTGGACAAGTCAGCCTGATACTCTTGCTGATAGTCTCAATGCACTCATGAAAGTGGATGGAGAGGAGGTGGTCAAATTCCTGCAAGATGTCTTGGACGCTCTCTTCAACATTCTCATGCAGAACTCTGACTCAGACGTTTATGACAACATGGTCTTCGAGTGTTTGGTAACTTTAAATAATTACAATAGTCATTAAGATAAAAAATTTATTATTTTTATTTAATTTTTGTAAATATAAATGTGATTTAATAAACCTAATAATGGGATGAATGTTACTGGTTGGTTCATCTCTACAAGAAGTGGGACTCTAAACAGTGGGATCGTACAAGAACCTTCAACAGGGAAAATCATGGGCATAGTTTTTTGGTACAGAAAAATGCATACTTTTGATAGACTTTCTGTCACAAGGAATGACAATAAATGCGGAGGTATACTGTTAAACCTTATTGAAGCTTAGGCGTGCTATTCAAAACTGCCGGCGAGGCCTGCTCTCTAGTGGTATCATTCTGCTTCACAACAATGCTCGGTTTCACGTCGTGGTAAGAACAGACGCAGCTGGATAAGTTTTATTGGGAATTACTGGATCATCCACCATACATAACTTAGCATCAGGCTTTCATTATTTTTTCAAAACTTGAGGAATTTCTAGGTGGGAAGCACTTTGGAAATTATGACATGTTGAAAGAAACAGTTACTGACTGGTTTAATGGTTAGGAGGCAGAGTTCTTTGATGATGGGATCCAAAAGCTGGTCCTACTACATGAAAAATGTTTAAATGTTCATGGTGACTATGTAGAGAAGTGAGTCAAAATTCCAAGTGGTTTATGATGTTTTGTGGGTTAATTGTTGAGTCCATAATTTAGTTTGCGATACAATTTAAGTTCATAAGTTTTCCAGAAGTGGAATTAGTTGTTGAAAAAATCTTGAGAAGCCTTGAAAGCAAGGGTATATTATCTACCACCTGAATTGATCTGTCTAAAGCATTTAACAGTATATCTTATGATTTGATTTTAAGAAAACTGTTGTTATGGTATACAAGGTAAAGAGTTTTCCTTAATGGCCTCTTATCTAAATAATAGGAGGCAAATGGGGAGGCAAAACTCGCTTATACACTGTCATTTAATTCTCAGCCCGTGATGCAAGTATCTTAATATTATAATTGTAAATTCTATTTATTTTCAGTAATTGTATCTGTTTAACCCTTTGAGTGCCGCGGCGTTTTACTATATGGTACACATAAAATGCCAAGCGAAAATGCCTGATTTTGCAAGGGTCTGGTTAAAAATTCATAAAAAATTATTTTTTTGTATAATGTCCTGGTTTTTGTTTTTTTTTTTGTAGATAAATATATTTTGTTAATAAATATAATACGTTGATGATTACTTATTTAGTGTTTTTATACCAATAAAAAAAAAACATAAACAAAAACTATATGAGCAAAAACATTTTGTTTTTTATTTTGACACAACTTAGTTATTGAAATATTTTATTTTTTCACTTTGAGTTATTCTATATTATACTCCATTTAATTCTTTACAAAAAGACATCCAACAACTTTTTTATACTTATAAATAAAATTTTGAAATAAATATGAAAATATAAACCGCTACAAAACTAGAAATGTTCTAACCTAACCTAACACTGTATATTGTCTACACTGCTAATGCTTAAATCTAATGCCTGCAATACTAGGTCTTCATTGTCAGCAATGTTTTTACGACTCATTGCTTATAAATATCACTGAACAAACACAAAAAAAAACGTAAAAACTAAAAAAACTATACAAATGTATTTAGTAAAGTACTAGCTGCTTACGATCACCGTAACTCACGGTCAAGTTATTGTTTCTACTTACACACAAACTAGAACAACATACATAAACGAAATAATACGAAGATACTAACACCACAAAGCCATTTTACACTTAAAAAACTTTCAATATTTACAAACATTTGTGAAATAAACACCAGCGCAAACAAAACATGTGACGGCTCGTCCGTGTAGCTGTCGATTCCTAAACTCGTGCTCTCTTTAAAACCGCTGTAAAATCATGAATCTAACCAGAATGCAACAAAAACCTTCATCAAAAGTTATGTTGAAGCCTTTGAAATGCGTATGTATAGTCATTGAGGCCAATTTAGATAAATACTATATAAAATATAAGCGTTACTGCAGAAGTCGCAAAAAGCGATTCTGGCATTTTCTTGCATATAATGCAGGATCGCAAATAGCGATGCTTCGGCACTCAAAGGGTTAATTTTGTTTTTTTTTATTTACTACTGTTGTTTGGGGAATAATTTTATTTCTCAACACCTTAAGTCTTAAAGCTGAAGATTTTTAGGTAACACTGTATGTAGTTGTTTTTATCTTCCTGTGTTTTTATTTTTAATTGCTACATTATGTATTTATTTTGTTATTGTAAACCTTTTAATTTTAACACTTGTAAAATGTTTAGCTCCAGCTACAAATGCGTGAATAATTTAAAGGAAAATAATTTTAACTGTAATGTAGGTTTCATTAGTAATAATACTGCATACGTAGTAACATACAATACTAAACAGTAGATGTTTACTATGTTTTTGACAGTGGTCAATTATTGAACCTTTGTGTATTCAATGACAATAAAAGCTTCTGGATTCAATGCAAAAATCAAGAAGCTTTAGAACTAAGACTTGATGTGTGTTAAACTTTGATTTTATTTTTGCTAAATATGATTTTTTGTTTGTCAGCTGTACATCATCGGTCTGGTGTCTGATAGAAAGTATCAAACACTTCCAGCCTGTTTTGGATCTCTACATTCAGGAGAGCTTTAGTGCGACTCTGGCATACAAGTTAGTGTTCTTTATGCATTGAACAGTGTTTTTTTTGTTTACCCTTAAAACACCAAGCTACTTCAGAAGTTCATAATGACGACTTTTTTCCGGACATTTTTATTTGCCGTTTAATTTTCAATAATAATGGCAAAAAACCGTAATTGGTTTTTTACGTTATACGTCTAAGTATAGTGAGAAAAGTATGTAGGTTTTGCAATTTTGCACAAAAATTATTTAAATGTTTTTTAAACTTTTCTCTTTGTATCTAAAGAAATTATTTTACCTTCAATATTAAGCAGTTGTGCACCCGACAGGGTAACACGATTTACAAAAGCCCGACAGAGTACATGACGGCAGTTGTGAAAAGTTCACGTGTATCTGTTCAGTTAAATGTTGTTAACGTGTTAATGAGCTACCGTTTTTTTAGATCACCCAGATTTTTTTCCTCTTTTTGTTTTTAAATAAAGTGACAAAAACCCTAACCAAAAATAATAAAATATATTTTTTGCTTGAAAATTGTGTATTCATTATACTATTGACAAATTTATTAAAATATGAATCATCTGGATTTGTTATTGTCTGTGATAATTCACACAAAGAGCATAAGAAAAACTAAAATAACAACTAATAAAACTTGGTACAGCACTTAACATTATAGCATAAGATAATATGAAACACTTATGAACTAGAAACGAATATCACTAGTAACAGCTGATTGAAATAGATACATGTAGCAATTTTTTCTGTCAATGATTTAGAATCATAAATTTGTTTGAATAAAAATTTTCAAGCAACATCACCATGCTCTTTTGCGGATGTTTCTAGAACTACAGAAGTATTTAAAATTATTTATGCCCTGTGTTCCAAGGCGTAAATGATGTTACAAAAACCATATGTGCTGCGTGTAAAGGTGCATATGCTATGTTGTGGGATAATTGTTAATTGTAATTTATCTTGAGCATTAAAATAATATACAGTACTAATGTTATCAAGTTTCTGATTTAAATTTCTTAAATTTTAAAATATTATTAACACTTATATGTGAATATATAGAACTAACTAAAAAAGATAACTAACTGAATGAAGTATAAATGCTTACAGCAAACTGATAGTGGTACTGAAGCACCATGTAGACAATGCCAACTCTTCAGAAGACAAGGATCTACTGTTGAAGACGATGAAGTCACTGCAGTACATCATGAGGTTCATTGTACGATCTCGTATTCTCTTCTCAGAGTGAGTATTTGCTTCCACCTGCACATGCATTTATGATTCTATTACCTAATTATTCTGAGTAGATTTCACAATAATTGTAATTGTTTTACATGGGCTATCCAGAAAGTAGATTACGTTTTGATACAAACGAAACAAAGTGTCAGAAAAAAATTGTATTATATACATTTGAGAGTGACACTAAAATACTATTTTTCAACATAGTCATCATACAAATTTAAGCACTTATCATAGCGGTGATCTAGTTTTGAAATTCCAGTTGAGACTTAAACCAGGTAGTCCCACCCTCCCGCAGTTCCATGTCGTTATGTGTGCCTCCACTCCATAGACTGAAATTTCATTTCGCAATTATGTGTATTATCTAAGTCTCGCCTCCTGTAATGATTCAAATGTGTAACGAGTCCTCATCTTCTTCGTAAGTGTCTAAAAATATCAATGAAACATACATATGAGTTTTATGGGTTTTTGTTAAAATTTTCGGTAAACATCTTGCATAAAAATTTATGGTAACCTAACTTCTGCGTTACAATTTCATGTAACAAACTCCTTGAAATTTGAGGAAAACTAAGTGGAGAATTTTGTTATTGTGAATCGGCAGTCTTTTCTAATCCTCTCATTGATTTTAGACTATTTCATCAGGCACTATGCTGGGCCATCCACTTCGTTCATCATCATTCACTTTAGGCCATTTTTAAACCTACTCACATTGTTTCCATAAAATTCACAGAGTTGGCAATAAATCTCAATTGGTGCCAACAAAAACCGACCGTATTACCGACCGGACTTCACACCTCATGGGATTTTCATTTGCGTCACACATTTAAAATTCCTTTTGTTAAACAAAAAGGAGCAACAGTAACCTCTCACTATCACTGGATAGCTACTGCTCGACAGACTTGGGTCCCATGGCATCAGAGGCGTGCCACTTAAATGGCTTAGCTCATTTCTAAGTCATAGATCCCAAGTTGTCCAAATATCAAATCAATCGTCAAAACCAATAGAACTGAGGTACGGTGTTCCCCAGAGATCCATTCTCAGTCCTGTGCTTTTCCTGCTTTATGTCAACGACATAGGATCATCACTTCTGCATGGAGGACTAGTGCAGTATGCTGATGATACGACTCTCTGTTTTAGTGCAAGATCAAGTGAAGTGTTGGAACAACAGGCCTTTGTTGACATCAATAACTGTGTACAATACTTCCAAAGCCTCAATCTCACAACAAAACTCCTCAAAATCCAACGTTTTAAATTTTGCTTTGCGCGATGTAGGCAACCATTGTGGATCTGCCGTCTTGTTAGCTGATTCCACACTGGAAGAAGTCCTGTCTTCAAAATTCCTAGGAATACACCTTGATCGAGGGTTGACTTGGAATGAACACATCAATCATGTTTGCGCAAAAATTTCCTCAGGCATTTATGTCTTGAGATCCTTAGCAAAATACTGCCCAAGTCAGGTACTGATAACGGCGTATTATGGCTTAATTTACCCCCATTTGTCTTACGGAATGGTCCTGTGGGGAGCGTGCGCAAGCTCTCAGTTTCAGAGAGCATTCAAACTCCAAAAAAAGCTATTCAAATAATTGCAAAAATAAAATTCAGAGAGTCGTGCAGGCAAGCTTTTAAGGAATTACAGCTGTTAACTCTCCCGTGTCTGTACATTTTAGAAACCACTTCGTTTTTGTATGTATAAGTGTGTCTTAACCAGAGGCCGGGACATACATACGCATGAGACACGAGGTAGAGAATTACTACGAACTGCAAGCCACAGAACAGTGGTTTTTGAACACCTGCCCTCACAGGCAGTGTGTTAATTTTATTAACAGACTGCCAAATTCAATAAAAAAATTCCCTAACGCCCAAGGCGTTCAAAAGGCGCCTTCCCCCCCCCCCCCCACCCCCCCCCCCCCCCACCCCCCCCCCCCCCCACCCCCCCCCCCCCCCACCCCCCCCCCCCCCCACCCCCCCCCCCCCCCACCCCCAGAAAGTCTCTGAGTAGATTGCTGAAATTTACGTTTTCTCAGGCACAAGGCCGAGATGCGAAAAGTCCGTACGTAGATTTCTGAAATTTACGTTCTCAGCCACAAGGCCGAGATGCGAAAAGTCTCTGAGTAGATTGCTGAAATTTACGTTCTCAGGCACAAGGCCGAGATGCGAAAAATCCGTACTCAGCTTTCTGAAATTTACGTTCTCAGCCACAAGGCCGAGATGCGAAAAGTCTCTGAGTAGATTGCTGAAATTTACGTTTCTCAGGCACAAGGCCGAGATGCGAAAAGTCTTTGAGTACATTGCTGAAATTTACGTTCTCAGCCACAAGGCCGAGATGCGAAAAGTCTCTGAGTAGATTGCTGAAATTTACGTTCTCAGGCACAAGGCCGAGATGCGAAAAGTCCGTACGTAGCTTTCTGAAATTTACGTTTTCAGCCACAAGGCCGAGATGCGAAAAGTCTCTGAGTAGATTGCTGAAATTTACGTTTTCAGGCACAAGGCCGAGATGTGATAAATCCGTACTCAGCTTTCTGAAATCTACGTTCTCAGCCACAAGGCCGAGATGCGAAAAGTCTCTGAGTACATTGCTGAAATTTACGTTTTCTCAGCCACAAGGCCGAGATGCGAAAAGTCCGCACGTAGATTTCTGAAAATTTACGTTTTCAGCCACAAGGCCGAGATGCGATAAGTCTTTGAGTGGATTGCTGAAATTTACGTTCTCAGCCACAAGGCCGAGACACAAACAGACTCTGAGTAGATTGCTGAAATTTACGTTCTCAGCCACAAGGCCGAGATGCGAAAAGTCTCTGAGTAGATTGCTGAAATTTTACGTTTTCAGGCACAAGGCCGAGATGCGAAAAGTCTCTGAGTAGATTGCTGAAATTTACGTTTTCAGGCACAAGGCCGAGATGTGAAAAGTCCGTACTTAGCTTTCTGAAATTTACGTTCTCAGCCACAAGGCCGAGATGCGAAAAGTCTCTGAGTAGATTGCTGAAATTTACGTTCTCAGTCACAAGGCCGAGATGCGAAAAATCCGTACGTAGCTTTCTGAAATTTACGTTCTCAGCCACAAGGCCGAGATGCGAAAAGTCTCTGAGTAGATTGCTGAAATTTACGTTTTCAGGCACAAGGCCGAGATGCGAAAAGTCCGTACGTAGCTTTCTGAAATTTACGTTCTCAGCCACAAGGCCGAGATGCGAAAAGTCTCTGAGTAGAATTGCTGAAATTTACGTTTTCAGGCACAAGGCCGAGATGCGAAAATTTCCGTACGTAGCTTTCTGAAATTTACGTTCTCAGCCACAAGGCCGAGATGCGAAAAGTCTCTGAGTAGATTGCTGAAATTTACGTTTTCAGTCACAAGGCCGAGATGCGAAAAGTCCGTACGTAGATTTCTGAAATTTACGTTCTCAGCCACAAGGCCGAGATGCGAAAAGTCTCTGAGTAGATTGCTGAAATTTACGTTTTCAGGCACAAGGCCGAGATGCGAAAATTTCCGTACGTAGCTTTCTGAAATTTACGTTCTCAGCCACAAGGCCGAGATGCGAAAAGTCTCTGAGTAGATTGCTGAAATTTACGTTTTCATTCAAAAGGCCGAGATGTGAAAAATCCGTACTCAGCTTTCTGAAATCTACGTTCTCAGCCACAAGGCCGAGATGCGAAAAGTCTCTGAGTACATTGCTGAAATTTACGTTCTCAGGCACAAGGCCGAGATGCGAAAAGTCTTTGAGTGGATTGCTGAAATTTACGTTCTCAGCCACAAGGCCGAGATGCGAAAAGTCTCTGAGTACATTGCTGAAATTTACGTTTTCAGGCGCAAGGCCGAGGTGCGAAAAGTCCGTACGTAGCTTTCTGAAATTTACGTTCTCAGCCACAAGGCCGAGATGCGAAAAGTCTCTGAGTAGATTGCTGAAATTTACGTTTTCAGGCACAAGGCCGAGATGTGAAAAGTCCGTACTTAGCTTTCTGAAATTTACGTTCTCAGCCACAAGGCCGAGATGCGAAAAGTCTCTGAGTAGATTGCTGAAATTTACGTTCTCAGGCACAAGGCCGAGATGCGAAAAGTCCGTACGTAGCTTTCTGAAATTTACGTTCTCAGCCACAAGGCCGAGATGCGAAAAGTCTCTGAGTAGATTGCTGAAATTTACGTTTTCAGCCACAAGGCCGAGATGTGATAAATCCGTACTCAGCTTTCTGAAATCTACGTTCTCAGCCACAAGGCCGAGATGCGAAAAGTCTCTGAGTACATTGCTGAAATTTATACGTTCTCAGGCACAAGGCCGAGATGCGAAAAGTCTTTGAGTGGATTGCTGAAATTTACGTTCTCAGCCACAAGGCCGAGACACAAACAGACTCTGAGTAGATTGCTGAAATTTACGTTCTCAGCCACAAGGCCGAGATGCGAAAAGTCTCTGAGTAGATTGCTGAAATTTACGTTTTCAGGCACAAGGCCGAGATGCGAAAAGTCTCTGAGTAGATTGCTGTAATTTAAGTTTTCTGGCACAAAGCCGAGATGTGAAAAGTCCGTACTTAGCTTTCTGAAATTTACGTTCTCAGCCACAAGGCCGAGATGCGAAAAGTCTCGGAGTAGATTGCTGAAATTTACGTTCTCAGTCAAAATGCCGAGATGCGAAAAATCCGTACGTAGCTTTCTGAAATTTACGTTCTCAGCCACAAGGCCGAGATGCGAAAAGTCTCTGAGTAGATTGCTGAAATTTTACGTTTTTAGGC
Organism: Homalodisca vitripennis; assembly: GCF_021130785.1. Taxonomy (NCBI): domain Eukaryota; kingdom Metazoa; phylum Arthropoda; class Insecta; order Hemiptera; family Cicadellidae; genus Homalodisca; species Homalodisca vitripennis. Next base: position 737,422 of record NC_060210.1, read on the forward strand.
ACAAGGCCGAGATGCGAAAAGTCCGTACGTAGCTTTCTGAAATTTACGTTCTCAGCCACAAGGCCGAGATGCGAAAAGTCTCTGAGTAGATTGCTGAAATTTACGTTTCTGCGAGCCTCAACATATGCGAATGAGTAGATTGCTGAAATTTACGTTCTGAGGGACAAGGCCGAGATGCAAAAGGTCTCTGAGTAGATTGCTGAAATTTACGTTCTCAGCCACAAGGCCGAGATGCGAAAAGTCTCTGAGTAGATTGCTGAAATTTACGTTTTCAGGCACAAGGCCGAGATGCGAAAAGTCTTCGAGTAGATTGCTGAAATTTACGTTCTCAGGCACAAGGCCGAGATGCGAAAAGTCCGTACGTAGCTTTCTGAAATTTACGTTCTCAGCCACAAGGCCGAGATGCGAAAAGTCTTTGAGTGGATTGCTGAAATTTACGTTCTCAGCCACAAGGCCGAGATGCGAAAAGTCTCTGAGTAGATTGCTGAAATTTACGTTTTCAGGCACAAGGCCGAGATGCGAAAAGTCCGTACGTAGCTTTCTGAAATTTACGTTCTGAGGCACAAGGCCGAGATGCGAAAAGTCTCTGAGTAGATTGCTGAAATTTACGTTTTCAGGCACAAGGCCGAGATGTGAAAAGTCCGTACTTAGCTTTCTGAAATTTACGTTCTCAGCCACAAGGCCGAGATGCGAAAAGTCTCTGAGTAGATTGCTGAAATTTACGTTCTCAGTCAAAAGGCCGAGATGCGAAAAATCCGTACGTAGCTTTCTGAAATCTACGTTCTCAGCCACAAGGCCGAGATGCGAAAAGTCTCTGAGTAGATTGCTGAAATTTACGTTTTCAGCCACAAGGCCGAGATGTGATAAATCCGTACTCAGCTTTCTGAAATCTACGTTCTCAGCCACAAGGCCGAGATGCGAAAAGTCTCTGAGTACATTGCTGAAATTTACGTTCTCAGGCACAAGGCCGAGATGCGAAAAGTCCGCACGTAGATTTCTGAAATTTACGTTTTCAGCCACAAGGCCGAGATGCGAAAAGTCTTTGAGTGGATTCCTGAAATTTACGTTCTCAGCCACAAGGCCGAGATGCGAAAAGTCTCTGAGTACATTGCTGAAATTTACGTTTTCAGGCTCAAGGCCGAGATGCGAAAAGTCCGTACGTAGCTTTCTGAAATTTACGTTCTCAGCCACAAGGCCGAGATGCGAAAAGTCTCTGAGTAGATTGCTGAAATTTACGTTTTCAGGCACAAAGCCGAGATGTGAAAAGTCCGTATTTAGCTTTCTGAAATTTACGTTCTCAGCCACAAGGCCGAGTTGCGAAAAGTCTCTGAGTAGATTGCTGAAATTTACGTTCTCAGTCAAAAGGCCGAGATGCGAAAAATCCGTACGTAGCTTTCTGAAAATCTACGTTCTCAGCCACAAGGCCGAGATGCGAAAAGTCTCTGAGTAGATTGCTGAAATTTACGTTCTCAGTCAAAAGGCCGAGATGTGGAATACTGTAGTTACTTGTTAAATAATTTTGTGTAGACAAGTAATCGGTGAGTAGATTGCTGAAATCTATGTTTTCAGCCACAAGGCCAAGATGTGGCCAAAATAGAATCGAGGGGTACTAAATCAGAATATGGATACGGTCAAGGCACTGATAATGCACCCTTATTCTAAGGATGCTTTTTCAGGGCATGGACTCGGTCTTATGCATAAACCTAATGCGTACTGATTTAGCACACCCTTTTCGTGTCGAATTGACGCCATGAGCGACGGGATGACATCTGGGTTTAATATTCCCCTTGAATTGCGAGCTCAGACTGCAATTGGGGTCTGAAAACGGTTTGGCCGCCAAGGAGAGAGGAAAAGGCATGGCACCCTGCACCTAGAGGGGAACGCTGGTTTAGCACCCCCTAGAATAAGCACCCCCTCGGCCTTTGATGTCACGACAGGGGGGTGCTTATTCAGCGCATGGACATGACCCAGTCACTGAATTAGTACCCCCTAGCATTCAACCAGCTACACAAGCAAATTTATCTATATTACAAAATTTAACCTCGAAAATGTTTTGATATAAATATACAATAATAAACCTTTTAAAACTTCATATATTTTTTTATTGTACAATGTATATTTCGAATTCAATAAACCTACAAATACCTGATGATGAATTCATTGAATTCGAAATGTACATTGTACAATAAAATATATAAAAAGTGTTAAAATGTTTATTGTTCTATATTCATATTTGTCTTTTAAATATTTGCTTTAATAGTGAATATAATAGTTTTTATCTGGATTTTGTGACGCTGTAGCTTATAAGATACTATCTACGATTGTGTTGAAATTTCGCATAGACGATTAAATAATATGTTTCCCAAATATGCCTACTTTTTATTCTTGCCTATTAAGTTCTTTCATGTCAAATATAATAATACTATAAAGTTATGTATCATGTGTATATATATATAAAATATATATATATATATATATGGGTGTATATTATGTCTGGAAACACACCAAATATATCCTTTAATAATTTAAATATAAATTTGAAACCTCTTACAATCGTGATAGAGATTGGGCATCTACTTTTTGGAACAATGTTTTGTTATGTCCCACCAACGGGGGACGGGACGTCCTGCCGAGGGTATCGTGAATATTTCTTAATGGAAGCCTATACCTTGTGATACATAATTTTTAAAGGTAATAGCTTACTGAATTGAATGCCACAAAACCGCATCTCAAAGGAATTATTCTATCAGAAAATAGAGCATTTTTAGTATTGAAAATTTACTGATGTTCAACAATGTAATTTTAACATGGTTCTTGCCACAAAATGTGTTCCACTAATTTTTTAGCATTTTTTTAAATGTTCAATTAAATAAAACAAAAATTTCATTATAAGCTGGTTCTATTAGCACAAATTTGCCAGTTTTTATTTACAGTACAATTTTGGAAATACTTATGTTATTGATTTCTTATTACAAATAAAAAAATAATGTATGCTGTTAGAAAAGTCTATACAAACAAACGTTTTACCTGCATTTGGTGTCAAAGCAATTTTTCGAACTGTGTTCCTTCTACGGTTTGACAATGAGCCAATCTTGTGTAAAATGATTCGACAGAGTTGCCTAACATTTCTTCAGTTATCAAAGCAATCTCCTCTATAATCCTGTTTTTCTTAGGTCTTCCAAATTATGAGGCTTTCTTCTATAAACATTGAATTTTAAAATGACCCCATAGGAAATAATCGATTGGTGGACAAATCCGGAGATCTTGGAGGCCATTCGATTTCTCCTCTTCGGCCAATCCATTTTATGAGGAAACCTTAAATCCAAATACTCTCTTACCTGTCTCCCATAATGGGGTGGAGCACCATCCTGCTGAAACCATACATTATCAAAGTATTCTCCCTGATGCAATTTGAATAGCTGGGATTATTTCATTTTGGAGCATATTGTAGTAAAGTTCGGCATTTAAATTTCCATTGATGAAAAAGGGTCCAACAATTTTGTTACCTAAAATTCCACTCCATACGTTCAGTTTTTGTGGTTGCTGTGAATGGGACTCAGTAATCCAATGTGGGTTTTCACTAGCCCAGTAACGGCAATTGTGCCTGTTAACATTGCCATTTAGGAAAAAAAGTTGCCTCATCAGAAAATAGTATGTTGGTCAGAAACTCTCTATTGTCATCACATTTGCGCATCACAAGTTCACAAAACTCAACTCTTCTGTCGTAATCATCCTCACCTTAACTGTTGGACTAAATGAACTTTTAAATGGTTTTGTATTTATTAATTTTCAAAATCTTACTCACAGACATAGGGTGCATATCATGTTGCTGTGCAGCTTTTCTGAGCGATGTATGTGGGTCTTCAATAAATGTTTGCAAAACATCTAGTGCATGTTCTTTCATCTGTTGCAGATTGTTATCCTACCCGACTTTGGCCGATTACGTACACTCCTGTCATTTCAAAACGCTCAATAGTTTTTGATATTGTTGAAACACTTATGGGATTCCTTTCTGGGAAAGTGTCATTAAACAAATTACAAAACTTTCCCGATAAGATCTTTGACGATCGCCATATCCTCGCATCATCAACAGAGTAATTCGTTCTCTTTCAGACAATTCCATTAAAATGGCCAAATAAAAAACTGAACTACTGTAATTAGATAACTTGTTGACAGCAATGCTTCAGAGACACTGATTAACTCGACAGGAATGATATGACCTTTGTCCATTTGTAATTCCCAAGCTTAGAACTGTCTAGTGAAAGCTCCATGCTCAACAAACTGAAACCTGTAGACCAGATGATTAATAACACAATAATTTTTCTCATAGGCTAGTGACCTTTGTCTCTTTAAACCTTCCTGCTGACTGGAAAACACCAAGTACAGATTCATAAGTAATCAGAGAAAGTGACTCATAAGTTTTATTAATTGTAATAATAAACTGGTAAATTTGTACTAATGAAACCAGCTTAAAAATAAATTGTTTATTTTATTTTAATTGAACATTTAAAAAAATGCTAAAAAATTAGTGTAACACATTTTTTTGGCAAGAACCATGTTTAAAAATTACATTGTTGAACATCAGTAAATTTTCAATACTAAAAATGTGCTCTATTTTCTGATAGGAATAATTCCTTTGAGATGCGGTTTGTGGCATTCAATTCAGTAAGCTATTACCTTTAAAATTATGTATCACAAGGTATAGGCTTCCATTAAGAATATTCACGATACCCTCGGCAGGACGTCCCCCGTTGGTGTAACATAACAAAACATTGTTCCAAAAAGTAGATGCCACCAATCTCTATCACGATTGTAAGAGGTTTCAAATTTATATTTAAATTATTAAAGGATATATTTGGGTGTTTCCAGACATAATATACACCCTGTATATATATCCCACTAATATTATAAATGCGAAAGTTTGAATGTTTGGATATTTGGAGGTTTGTCCTCGAATCACACTGAAATTGCTATACGGATTGTGCTGAAATTTGGTATAGCTTTTGGTCTGATTTAGAGTGCTTTTTACCACCCATAACACATTCATTTCACCAAATGAAGTCGAATTCAATTTAAAAAAATAGTTTGTTTACATTCGAATGTTATGATAAGAACGAAACGTAATAACGTTTCATAATTCAAATTAAACTGGCACTAAACAGCTGTTGACAGCTATAATTCGACAAACTTTCTGAAACATCTGTTTACATTGCCAATGAAAATAAGATAATGGCGGGCGACTTATTATGCCAAAACACCGGGGGTGAATTTAAACGACCAGAACAGACGCATATTGACCACAGTAACTTTTTAGTTGTACGATACACTTTCGTCATTGGGATAAAATGGCTAACTCTTATTGTTACTGAAGCCATCGAAGAACTTCAATAAATTATCATGGAATGTGGGAGGGAAATACTAATCTTATAAAAACTGGTTCACTTTACGACTTCAGGATCCCAAACCTCTGTTCTTTAAACTTAAATTTAAATTGGATCAGGAGATTGGAATAGCTTTGAGTGACTATCGATTATCTCTAGACTATTTATTATGTCATAGAAAAAGAATGCATATATAGGCTATATTGTCCAGTTTTTCAACAGAAAATTGCGTGCGAAGCCGCGGGTAACTGCTAGTATACCATAATTTGTTACTTTTTCTCTTCAATATATGATATTTACTGCTGTATATACAATTATACATTTTTGTGAAAATAATAACTGTTTTATATTTTATTTGACATTGGTTTATTTGGTTATTTTTAGCAAGACAAAAGACTTTTTTGGAATATTACGGAAGGTAAAATGTTATTATAGATTTTAATACATAGTTAGTCAAGTATATATGCTGTGTGTCAGTTTTATTGTATAGGAATTGCTTGTTGGGTGTCCTCACCAATAGACAATCTACTGATAGTCTGATTAAGTGTCGTATTCACTAAGTATTATCAGTGCAAGTTTAATGCAATTGTGAAAACTCAATGGATCATGTTTCTCGATATAATTCAAACAACGCTATTTTATATGAAGCCATAATTAAATTACGCATGTAATTTAACAGCTGAACGGAAATGAAGTGTTTTTTGTAAGTTTAATTATCTATAATTAAAAAAAACTAATATACTATTGTTTACTTCCCGCTGTTTCCCGACATACAATTTAGGCTCGTATTTTAGATAAAAGAGTGCATTGTTAGAGTAACATTAAATATGTATTTAAACATAATAAATTTAATGTTTCATATTTAATTTAATGGGTAAATTTCAAAATTCTTATTTAAGGAATCAAACAAATGAAGGATGAATATGACAGTTTTAATTGTCATTTATTACAAACATAAATATTTTTCAGTACATCTGCCCTTAGATGCAAAACATTATTGTAATTTATGTTTCAGGCCTACCTGCGGATAGCATAGAGTCATATAGTTAATATTTAATGAATTTGTTTTAGTATCTATTGTTCTAGGACTAAAATTTAGTCAGACAATCAGGTGTATTTCTAATGAAACAGCTTATCTATGATGTTGTCATCTATAAAAGAATTTTTGTCTGAAAATTCCTGTACGATTGTGCTTGTTGTTTATTATTCCTAATATACAACAGTTAATCTAAAGTCTCTTTTATTTAGTTTTGTAACATATATTGTGAATATTTTAAGCCTTATGGTAAATAAAGCATTTTATTATTGTTAACTCAGAATTTTGTTTTTATTTTTCATTATTCATAAAGGCGTTCATTGTTGATAAATTTACAACATCTCTATTAGTTTTTAATGTATCAGAGAAAAGAGTGACTTGGCAACATACATTAATGTATTTCATGTACTTTAAATGATGGAACTGAGATCTGAGTGCAATTGGCATAAGATACTCTGGAGCTGTCGTTTATTAGATTTATTTTATTGTGAGCTACTAGCTGAGAACCTCAATGCCGACCGTGTTTTTTCACAGTCAATCTGTTTGTATATTATTTACATAGGTTTATTAATTAGATTTGTGATAGAACCCACTTAAAATGCAATTCTTTCAATACCTTAGTAAAATTGCAGATTTTTAAGAAATTAAAAATTTAAAAAAATTAATAGCTACAATTTTGAATGTATTAAAGATATTATTATAATCTATATTTTTGCAGCTAGCCTTCCCACCATAAACATTTTACCAAGACTTGGAGGAGTACAAATTTATTAGGTTTTAATATATTAACTTAAAAAAAAAAACAAAAAACAAATATACACCGACAGAAAAGAAATTAAGCAATGGAGATCCATATTAACCCATACATCAATGTGTCTTCACTTGAACAATAATGCTTTTGAAAATATGGTAATATATTTATTGCAACGTGTTTAACATGGTTTGTTACAGCGTTTTTGTTTTCTGTTGATTATAGTTTAACTAACTGATATGGATATAACTGAATCAAATCAACTTCACGAACATTATCGCCTTGCACAAACTCCTTTACAACCTAAAACACGTTGGAGATAGCAGATATTGATTCACGTAAACATTACATAATATTGTAATGTTTGTCCAGTGTGTTTGAACCCAACTATTTAAATTGGCCTGTCCCTAAAAATCATTGAACCTTAGCCTTTAGAAAATTACACTTTCACAGTACAAAGTTTTCCCGAGTTTGATTGGTCTTTACAAAATGCAAAACAAACAGATTATTGTTTTTAAAGTGGTTAAGAGGTGATATAATCTCCGAATATATATATATATATATATATATATATATATTTATATATATATATATATTACACGTATTTAAGCAATATCAAGCCCTCTGCGTGGTTTGTGCAATGAAGTAGTTTTTGAATGTCTAGATCCTAATTTTTTTTTACGTAAGCATATATTAATTTGATGCATAGTATTTTTAAAATGGTTAATTAATTATTTGTAATTGAAATATTAAATGGTTAGGGTTTGATTCGGTAGGGAATGCTTATTCTTCACGTCAACAAGGTATAGGCGCTCGCTGATTCAAGGGGGTGCTAAATCAGCACATGGACACGGTCAAGGCGCTGAATTAGGACCCTCCGAATCGAAGGGGGTTCTTATTCAGGGTATGGACACGGTCACTACGCTGATTTAGCACCCCCTTTCGTGACGTCAAAATGACGTCAGTAGCGAGGGGGTGCTAATTCAGGCGCACCCCCTAGAGTCGTATGTCGCGCCTGTTTTTCGCGTGATCTGCCTCTGACCGTTTTCTGCCTGATCTGCGTGATCTGCCTCTGATCTGCGTTTATACCAATGACCGATATACTGTATAGTCATTGTTTATACTATACCAGGCTATGCATGTGGATGCTGTTGTTTAAGTAACTTTGTCTTTACTCTCAAGAAACAAATTTATTTTAAAGTAATTATTCATTACGGTTTGTTTCTTTGATTTATGACACCAATGAAATAAAAAAATTAATTTTGCTAAATTGTTTTTACCAGCCGTATGATACGAATTATTTGATCACTGAAAATAAAAGATGTTCCTTCCTAAACATCCAAGGAAAACCTTTGTATTAGGATCCATGAGCAATATTTAAAGTGGTTAAACTGTTTCATTATAGATTATTATAAAATCTTAAGTTTAGTTATATTCAAATAACAAGTTTTCTCAGGACCACCTAGAATTGTTTTTTCATGTGTTTCAAGAAGTGAGAATAACAATTACTCCAAAGTAAAACAATTCCAGTGGGCCCCCAGAAAATTATGTTTGGATATTAAGATTATGCTATTGTGCACATGCTCCTATGGGTAGTATTTGCTTGGAGTTTGATAGTTTCAACAAGGCGCTGTAATAAGCTGGTGTGAACCCCGTGCGTTAATTAATAATGATAAATTTTAAGGGGACCCGGAAACCCAAAAAATTATTCTCTATCAATTGTTATTTTATATTTTTTTATGAAAATATGGCTCATTCTGAGTTCATTGATATATAATACTTCTAATTATAATAACATATTTACTTCACAATAATTAGTTAAAATATGTTAGCACAAGACGTTTTGCTCAAATATAAGCGTGCGCTTCAAATTATTGCCTGTGTAAACTATTATAGACATAATAATGAGTATAGACATAATACTGCTATGCCAGAGGCTATAGTGGCTGCAATAAAGCCAACTTTCAAGGCACTCGTTGACCAAAACCTACTAAAAAATGTTTACATGGTAAGACGCAAAATGTCAACGAGAGTGTCAATAGTGTCATATGGGCTAGGATTCCAAAAAATAATTTTGTTACTATAAAAACTCTTGAATTTGGAGTGTATGAAGCAGTTTCCAGTTACAGTGATGGACACATTACAAAATGCAGAGTCCTACATGAAATGGGTCTTCAACCAGGTATTCGCACAATAACCGCGATGAAATTATTGGACTCTGAACGTATTCGAAGTGCTGAAAAAGCAGTGTCAGACTTCACGAGACAAGCAAGAAGGAAAAATAGGCTGCAGAAAAGAAGGCTGGAGGAAAATGACGAAGAAACCCCTGATTATGAGGCTGGAATGTACTGATGTAATTGATAAAATAAATATTTTTTGTTTTTTTACAGTTTTTCCGCAAATTTCATTTTTTTAAATAAAAAACCCCATTTTCTCAGGAACTAGTAAAGATATTGAGTTTAAATTTTTACATAGTGTGCATAATAGTTTCCCACATAAGCTGAGTTTACGGCGTAAAAACTGAAACAGTTTTATTTTTATAAATAAAAAAACAAAAAATTAGTGAAAATTTTGAAATAAGATCAAAAATGTTTTTCTCCGTTATCTTGCAAATGCGTAAAATAAAAAAAACTCAGTATCTGTATATAGAGTTGCTTGAACCACAGTAAAATATTCAATTCAATATGTCCAGTAGTTTTTATCAAACTGTGCTATTTAATAACATTACCAAGATGGGCATTCCGGGTCCCCTTAATGCAAACATCTTGTTATATAGAAATAGTGTATTACGTATGTTGGTATATTGTGAGAAATATTCAAAAGAAAATCGATTATAAACAATGTACAAATGTGCTTCTATCACTTAAGATTAATCTAAGTACTTACACGGTTTTTGAAAATCGCGTTTTCATCGAAAACGTTGTAAGGGCATTTAACACCTAATGAAATTAGTTCGATGTTTGTATAGCTCTTTTTATTACAAACATTTTCCATAACAACTACAACTTTAATACGAACCACCTCAGTTTATTAGCATGTCAGAATTTTGCTGGACTAATATTTAAAAACATCGTCACAACAGTTTATATTTAGAAGGCATACATGAAATGAAACTTATTAAGTTCATGCGTGTATTATTTTCCACAGTTGTGTACCATTCATGTGCCAGGGAGAAATCTACATTAGACGCATCGTAAAAATTTGAAATAAAACAGAATACAAATAAAATAGTTTTGTTCGGCAACCTGTGAAAGTCGTACGAAATGTGCAATACACATTTGTACTGTTATTATACAAATAGGAACTTATTATCTACTTGTGGTTATTAAATGTTTATTATATTAATGTATTATAATGACAATAACATAAAACTAGTTATAGCAAACTTCGGCCAAACAGAACAGAGGTTGAGCCGACCGAGTGTCCAGTGTCGGTTCCTAAATGTATTACAATAAATCTGTTAATGTTGAAAAACCTATACAGTCACAAGCACCAAATTTGACAGTTTAATAATATATAAATTATGTCTTGTTATTTCACTAATAAATGCATCAGTGCAGATTGATTGAATGTTTGTTTGTATAAAAAAGTGTAGCTCAATGTAGGTGAATAAAAGGCTTTATTGAAAGACGAAAAAGGAACACTGAGCTTGATTATGGTCCATGTCACTTCTTGGAATTTGTCTCAGTATTACCGAATATTTTTACATTGGTTTTATGGGTAAACATGATAGCAACGATAAAACAGCAAAATAAACAGATTCGTAAACAAACTCAATATAGCCATAAGAGATTCAAACAAGTGACATATTAACACATTTTACCTAACTATCTCTAAATATACATAATTTTATGGTGACTTGTACATGCTTTTATTACTTAAAAACTGGTATGAACACCATTTTAATGAAACAAATAGGAATGTATTAAATGTCATGAAATATGTCATACGTAAACTTTAAATTTTGCATGAAACTTCATCTATACAAGATTTAGTTCTACGGTGCATCATTTTATATTTATGAAATGAGCTATTATATTATAAACCTTGCATGCAACCCCATGTGGTGCAACAACGCCACCTGTTACGTCACGTGGCGTTGTTATTCTACCTTGCGTGCTAATAAAAATAAGTATGTATGAATTTTAAGAAATAACAACCAGAAAGTTGAAATGTCGATGTTATCATTTCAAGTTTTTACTAAAGGCAGTATAGACAGATCTTTGACCCCGGCTGAAGCCATTTTCTTTCAGTAATCGCAAAGAAAACATTGATTGGACCAACACGTTCCGTGCTTTAATTTAATATTTGCTTCAAACCATTGAGATAGATGTTTACCCTTGCTTAGTTCACTTTCTTGAAATGTCCCTTGAATATAACCCTGCTAAGAATAGTGCATGTCACTCATATTTGAATGAGAAATTTACAACATAAGCCAACGTATTGGCAAATTCTATTTTCCGTCAGGTTGTCCCATTGTGCATGACTGGTTTTAAGGGTCTTGTAATACCCTTATTCCGAGAAATGTGGTGGGCCTTTGCGGCAGAGGCTTCTTCTAGTCTGTCCCACTTTCTCTTCCCCTAAGAATGCCTTTATTGTAGAGCGAGACTTTGTCCTCAGTTGCAGAGTGCGTGGTCTGAGTCCTGCTAGCAGTAGGATTTTCTCGAAAAGTTCAGCTCAGAGCCATACGTTTTCTGTTTGGAAGAAAGGAATCATCTTCAGTATAAATCAGATACACTAACTTTTAGAAAGAAAGCGTAGGGAAAAGGGCATTAAGCCTTTAACTTCATTTTGTCCAAAAATTAAAATTTATAACAAATCTGCAATATATTAATGCATTGAATGTTGGATAAAATCGCCGCAGTTCAACATCCATAAACACAAACACAAGAGTAACATTTCTGGTATAGCTCTTCATCAAGGTTCGAGACTGATATTAACTTAAATATTTTTTAAAAAGGACTTTAGCGATAGATTTAATTGGTGGTTTCGGTGGATACATCAATTATTTTTGCCCTTCCCTTTCCTTTAGTCACTTTTAACCGGGAACGACAAAAGCTAAATAATTTTAACTTATCAAAACGCGACAAATAGTTTTAAATGTAATTTTACTTTTTTGAATTAGCACTGTGATAGGGATTTTCTTCTACCATGGATAGGGAAGTTCTAGCTGCCATTTCTTTTTCTAATATGGCCATTTTGTACAAAATGTTATCTTACTTTTCAATAATTTGTTTAAGTTGTGATCTACAGGTATGACTTCAGCATCTAATAAACTTTGAAACAATTGAATGGCCTTAAAGTTAGTTGTCGCCTTCTTTTCAAGAATTACTAGAGTGTATTTAAAAAAAATACACCGTAGTAATTCCTGGAATTAATTATATATAAAAAAAAAAAAAAAAAAAAAAAAAAAAAAAAAAAAAAAAACAGTAATGTCAACAATCCCACCCCGTTAAAAGCACTTTTCCCTTAACGCCACTAATAACGTTTATATAAACACATTTGAACCTTTCAGTTTTTCGTAATTTACTGAATTACAAATTACTCTTATAGTTTGTAAATTAATAAGATGTTATGTTCATTAAAAGCCAGATGGACATTGAATAAGTACGTGCTTGATTTGTCGAGACCCCTTGGTATCTAAAAATTAATATTTACAGAATATAAACCTTGATTCCGTTGAATCAGTAAAGTTGTGGGAGTAGTTATTACAGGGAGAAGAAAGTTGTTGAGTACGGGCTCAGTGACAACGTTCTGAAGTTTCCCAGTGGATGGTCACAGATAGTGAAATTAGTCGACGAAGACGTTAGACTAGCCCTCCTCGGCTGAGTACCGCTATGTCTCGTTTTGGACAAAGGTACTTGTGCTGCTCGGAACCTTCTTGGGAACAAAGCTCCTCAGCTACCTGACTGTTCATAGAATCCGAAGGCAAATACTAACGTATAGACAACAAGCTTATTCCCCATATTCGTGGTGGACATCGCTCTCGCAGAGTAACTAACGTTTGTTGATTTTGAAATTGTTAAATGCTGTAATATAGCTTTTAGAATGAACATGTCATAGCTACAGATATTACGATTCAGATGTGTTATTAGTAGAAAAGAAAGGTTAATAGGATTTCAAATTAACCTTGTTTAATAACACATTCCAAACAAGGAACTGAACGTATATATTTATTTCTGGCATGTACAATGGAACGTAATTTTATAGTCAATTAATCAATCAATATTTATTGTAGAGACATCATTCACATATATAGCAACAGTAAACATCAAAATATCAGAGCTAAAACATTGTACATTCTTACCACACGTCAGAATCACACTCAAAACATACAATTCAATATTCATGCCAATCAATTCATGTTCATCATTTGCCAATCTTCCGCCAAAGTCGCTGAAGTCAACCTCCTGATTGGGCGATCTCCCAGTCAAATGCAAAAAACTTGGTAACAATATAAAAAGCTTGCGACGCTAACATATTTTTCAAACGAGTTTTGAGCACCTTGGGTGTTGCGGCGTTCTGTGTCCAGTTGGGTAGCTTGTTCATGAAGTGAACACCTGCTTGTGAGGGCAGTTATTCAAGTCATGTCGCAAGCGTGCAAAAAAACCTGTAAAAACAAAATAAACTACGTTTGCTTAATCCACAATAACAGATTGAATGCCATAAAGTGTAATAAGAAAATATTATAAAGTTTGCTCACAGTTTTTGTACATTATGAGATTTTATACGCTAAGTTTGATTAGCCACTTAATCACAAGATCAAGGTATATCGGACGTTATAAAATGTATATATATATATATAAACTTCTTTAATTTGATAAAATCCTAGATCTATTACTTGCGCCGTCATAGGTTGTCCTGGTCAATCATATAGAAGTAGGTATGTTGTTGGAATGTGAAAATTTTCATTTTCGTTGACAATATAAAATTGAATAAACCTCGATTTAAAAAATGTGACAGTTTAACAAAAACCTACTCAACTGGGTAGCCTAATACTGTTTCTACAATTTACCGACAAGAAATACCTCAGGCTTGCTGCCGCTCCGGCCTTGTGTCTAATGGGAAGTCCGCCATTGTAGAAAACCAAATGACCGGATATGGCTTAGCAATAATAATATAATGGAATAGGCTACTTCATAATAGTCTTCCGTTTACAGATAACAGATAAAAGATAACATCTTATAGAAGATAAGAAATTATAAAGACCATTTCCGATCTGTTAGTTCGGATACAGTTTTACTTTTACATGTTAATTTTTATATAGTGCACTTAGAAATATATATACAAATCAGATGCAATAAATATTTCTAAGATTTAAAACGATCTTTCGTATTTTGAAAAAGATATAATTAACCTAGAGTCTAGGCTATTTTCCACAGACCAAGATTGAAATGAAATAACTGTGGGAGCCCTGATAAACTTTTTGGTAACACAAAGAAAAATTATCCATAACCCACATATGTATGATTTTTAAATCCTATATTGGACTTTAAATTCAATCTAACCTGTGCATGTGATTTATTAAACCTTTGTAAGAAAGAACAGCTCATCTTATAACAGCATCTGAAGAGGCCGGGGAAAAAGTAATATTGAACCATTTATAATATACTCAACAATATGATCCCATAAATGGATTAGTACATGTTAAAAGTTTAACATTATCGCTCCAATTTGTTCATTTCTAGGGTGTAAGTTAATGTTATTAAACCCTTAAAATTCATGATTCCTCTCGTAATGTAAGATTATTGTTGATACTATAGGTTAAAGTTATCATATACCGCGAAAGAACACTCAAAGCTGTCTGCAACCATTTAGTATAGCTTCATTTTTTCTATTCTAGTTTTAATTTGTACCATAATGACCAGGAAAAAAGTCTCTGAAAAAAAAATACAATTCGAGCGATGAATTATATATTTTATTAATTAAAACACATTAGTAATGCTTTATTTTTAGTTAGTAATTGTTTTTCTTAAGTGTTTTAGGAATTCCGTATTGACTGTATTTTACTACTAACTTGCTGTTTCTTCATTCCTTTATTATTTGAAAGTATATCAACTGATAAGCTTGAACTTTGTCCGACTCAATTTAAATGTTTGGACTCTTGTCTTTGACACGTTTGTGGCAGATAGATATCAATGTTGTTACCGATTGGTTGAGTAAAATAAAACACAATCTGTACAGAGATGAGATCCAAGACAATCTAGTACCATTAAACAGAATATACTAGGGTTACGAATGCTAGTTACTAGGTCTGGCCGTACGATCGCCCTGTGAACTGCGTTCCAGTGAGACTTTTTTGTTTCATTTTTTTCTGTTTATATATGACGTTGAGCAATTTGTAATGGAGGCGGACTTATTCGTGACAAGACAGTAGTTATCGTGTCCACAGCGCGATGGTCTCTCGATAGGCCTGGATGACATTGCGATAGTCGATGAGTCACCAACTGGGGTGAATCATGTAGCAAAGATTTGTTTTTGTTTGCAGAAGATATCCCATCTACGAGTAGTTGTGCTTCCTCAAACACAGCTGCCTCTCATTACACGAGAAGAATGAACAGTAGAATACAGTATTATCAAGAACTTAACTGTGGAAAATAGGTATAATATTATTAGTTAGTGTTCAGAAATTAAACAGATAGCACATGTATTTAGGTGTAACTTTAGATGAAAATGTTTCATGGAAACAACGTATTAATCAGCTACAAGCACAACTACGTAAGAGCATAAGAACATTTTATTTTTTACAAAATCTCTTAAATGACGAACTACTTCGAGTTTTATATTTTTCTTTAATTCATTCAAGATTGATATACGGTATTGAGGTATGAGGAGCAGCTGGCAATGTCTCACTGCAACCAATAGAAGTAATTCAAAAACATTTTGTAAGAATAATCACACGTAAGCCTCATAGAGAATCCTCCATACCTTCATTCCGAGTAACTAACATCCTCCCTCTCAAACACCTTTTTATATTTAAAGTTTTGAAAATATTCTACATCCGAAGTGGAAATGATGGAAATAAACAATTTCAACTCTACACTTGTGCTGCTGCCAACTCTTGTTTACATAAGACAAAAAATCAATAAAACTATGTTCGGAAAAACTTTTATTTTTATAGGTCCAATGATTTTTAACATGTTACCCCACAGCATTAAAAACTCCAAAACCTTAAATGTTTTAAAAAAAAAACAAGTTAAAAGATGGCTACTAGAAAAAGAAGACACAAAGGTTTTTGAGAGATTCTACACTAAAGTTTGAATGTTTTTAGCAAATATGGATGCAATTAATCTTTTGTTTTGTACTTCGTACTACTATATCTTAAATTCTTACTATACACAAAAATATATTAACTGTATTGTAGAATACGTAATTTCTTGGGTTTGTAATTATGTTTTGTTGCTAAGTGTATTTTAGTATTAGTATTTATTTATATGTTATTTTTATTTCGTTGTGAACACTGCAGTGCACCGCCATGATTTAAGTTTATTTAGACTGTAAGAGACTTTTTTGTCAATTTCGTTTTGTGCTAGCCATCTCTACTTGATTCGACGGCTAGAAATTCCGAGCCAAATTTTTATTGTGTACACACAACTATGTAAAATAATGGAAGGAATAAATTCGTATTCTATTCTATTCTAGTTACCATTATTTGTACCGTTTCCGTAAAACAAACATAGAAGGCAGACACAGTGCAGAACCGAATCATTACACGAGTCTTTAAGCCAAAGATGCAATCCACTGGCTCCTCACATTATGGAGTCAGATTGGAAAAGACCAATATTACTACCAATTCTCCGATTGCAATGGTCGCGATTCCGTATTATATATTTATTGTTATAATTATAACCAGCAATTAGCATTTTTTTTATTCCAATGTAAAAGCTTAGAACGTATTTTGTACGTTCACGAACATTAATATAGGTTTTTATTGTAGCATAAATTAGATTATTAAAAGTTATAGGTGCATATTATTGCGTACACCGTAGATAAAATGTATGTCATTTTAAGACCTATTATATTTGTTAAGCCTGGTAAAATATTGCTTATTAAATGTGTATTAAAATTTTATAACAAAACTTGTTTTTAAATTTTACACTATTAAGTTAAATTTTTCATTATTGATAAGGTTAATGAGCCATTTAAGGATTTTCCTTGCTCTAAAAATATAGAACATTAAGAGGCAACTGAAGAGAAATGACCGTGAGTTTTACCCAATAAAAAAATGCATGTCTTTACATTCTTTTGTTGGACCTTTTAACACGTTTACGCCCTTATTTTTGGTCATAAGTCTCATATTTTGAATGATACTGTGTATGATTAATACGCATCTAAACTCTTTTTCCTTTCCTGGTATTTACTTTTTGGAATACCAATAAAAATATAGCCAAATAACATAAAACACTTTAAAGGCAATAAGTGAGATATTGTATCCAATAAGCACATGCTTTACCTCATTATAATAAATAAAAAAATGAAAACATAATTAAAATCCTTTATATAGCTTGTAAGAAAATTACTACATTTTTTCATGTGGTGGACATTTTTCAAAAATAAGCCTCAGCGTTACAGTTTTTATAAGTGTTTTATAACTAAGGCTGTACATTCAGTCAACTTTAAACGTGTACAGTTTGATAAAAAAAAAAACAAAAATAGTGAACAGATATGTAATTTATCCCAAGCATAGAATAAATTAAAGGTATGAATTTGGTTTTATATAATAAATTCCGTTATTTGAAACATCTTTTTGTAATATAAACAAAGGGCCGTATGAAATTTGATCTAGTATATACATCCCCTGAAATTTAATAATTTAAAGTAAAATATTACGAACATTTTATATAATCAGAAAATTATTAAGTCATAACTGAAATACACATTATTGTTTTTAATGACCTAGTACTATCATATTGTTTGTATATTTGTGTGTTTACTTTGTAAGGGGAGCCATGCGATTTAATTATTGTGTTATGTTTATATAATGGCTGGCTTTTGTTAAAAGGGTATCTTAAACAATTACTCTTCATAGAAAACTTTTTTGGGAATACTTTTCTTCAAAATCTTTTATTTTTATTTTTCTTACCCGTATAGGTTTTTAAGTTTGCTGGATAATATTTGCTGAAAAAACTGAAGTTACTGAGAGCCCAATTATTTACATATTCTATGGAGTTATCCATGCCATAATGATTAAATGTACGTATCTCCACCCACCTTATTACTTACCTGCACAACAAATCTAGTTGATTTCGTAATAAATCTTTTGTTTCATTTTAAACCCAGGTATGTTCTGAGCGTCCAAACTACAGTATGTTTGACAGAAATTGAGCTTTTTATATTGTACATATTTTAGTCTTGCAATGAAGAGAAGTGACCATTACTTTTTATTACATATAGTAACACTATAAAAAATAATTGTTTATTGTTGTTTTCAATTTCATGAGAATTTACAATGAATTATTATGCTAAGTAGATGGAATAAAATATGTAATATTTATACGCTTGTAACCTATATAATAACAAGTCATTAAATATTAAAGCGTTTTATTCAAGAGCTGTCGTGTGTTGCATCTCAACGTGCTTCATATTATATATCAACGTGTATTTAAAACGTACCTTTGTTTTAAAGTTAGGTGATTATGAATCGGAACTAGTCTTACAATTTGGCTACGGTACGCTTGACCTCAAATGGCAATAAACTTAGGAATAGAGTCAAATCGATAGATTTCAACAATATCATGCTATTTTACAGAACAGTTAAAGACAAAGGATTTTTTGAAGAGGAGTGCGATTGTAACCGATCTGGCGTAGCGTACCTTCAATTTGTTAAAACCCACTATTCAGCAAATAAATTATATAGACAGTTATATTGAAGTTAACTTAAATTTATTAACTTAAAGCCAGAAGATGAAAAAAATATACAAAACGTACTCTTGTTAAGTTAGAAATGTATATTTATTTAGCGGTATATAACGTGAAAAATAATACATTAACAGATTCATAAGTAATTTTGACGAAATAACAATTTTTAGAAGTCATCACTTGCCATCACTTGAAGGTGCGGCGTGATTGGGTGGAAATTTGGAAACCTCCCCCACTCTAGGGTCCTGTATAGCAAGAAGACCCTTGTACACCGAACCTCGTAAGTCGCCTCAGTAGTTAGTCAGTATCCGACTAGCTCAGCGTTCGTTCACACGATTTGTTTGACTAGCGCTATTATTTTAGTGAAATTATGTCTTCATGATATAACTTGTTCTGTGTTATTTTTATGATGTGCTAACGTTGTCTTTAATGAATTTCGAAGCAATAGTGTAGTATTTTAAAGTTAATTAAGTAAGTGAGAAGTTTTATTTTCTGTGAGTGAAACATTTCTATACAACGGAGGCAACTACACGCATTCTGGATTTCTCCCACTTTTGGATATCTACAACGAGCTGTAAGTATTACCGTACTTCATTATTTCCATTACTTGTTGTTTGTTATAGTATCGTTTACATTTATTAAAACAAATCCTTGATTAAGCCGTAATAAAAAAAAGGTTTTATGTATTTCTGTTAGTGACTAAAACACCAATTTTTCTGGTTCACTTAAAAAACAAACACTTAATAAGAAAATAATCCTATGTATTTATAGGATTGTCATTTTTAAAGTAGTATTGCTTGTATTTATTTATTCTTGATTAACTTCTAGGTGAAAAATGCGCGTATGGTCGCAGAATGCATAAGTTGAATTGATTAATGAATCGGAAAGTAGCCTTTATTAATTCATGTTTAAAATGTCCGATTCGTATCATTTATGCTCTGGTAGGTTTAATAAGAATCTACTTACATATCTAATACAAATAAAATTAAATAGAACTTAGTAATTAATAAGGAAAACTACATTCTTTTAATTTAACATTTTTCTTAATTTACTTCACAGTTATTTAAAAGCTACATTCGATATATTTTAAAGGATTTTGAATTTTTATAATGGTTACTCTTCTCTTGTAAGTGTGAACATCAGGGTTTCATTGTAACTAGGGCAATATTAAAAAAATGTACCTTATTAAAATATTGTATTTTATAATTTATTCGGATTTAAGAGGAAAAGGAATGTCGGCTTAAATGCAGACGGCGGACGTCAATAGTTAAATCTGATCTTTTCTTACCTTGTTACATAGTAATTAATTTTACTAAGTTCATTTTAAGTACTTAATGTATGTAATTCTAAAGTATGTATTTAATTTGTACAACATAGTATACAATTTCACAAACTTTTGAATGGTTGGTTTTAATATATATATATATATATATATATATATATATATATATATATATATATATATATATATATATATATATATATATATATATATATATATATCCGCACGAGAGTTGAGTCTTTCGTTTGCCGCTAGATAGCATGCACCTAAAATCTGAATTATTCAAGTTGCCCCAAATGAACAAGAATAATATTCCCTCATACACTATTACTTAATCAAGGACTGTACGTTAAATATTATAAATTCAACATTTTTATAGTATACACATTATAGCAGAACGAAGACCAGTAGTTTTATCAAAGAAACGCCGAGGAAAAAGTTAGAAATATACACCACGTGATCATACAGAATTGAGAGGGGGTTTTACTACTACCACCACTTCGGCACTCCCCACCACTACTTCGGAAAATTATCTATCGCGGGGTTTTGTGTACCACATGGTGATTTAGTTCCTAAATTAAAAATTAAAGTAAGTGATAAATTTGTACTTATGTGTATTGTGTATATGAGTTTTCATCATTTTAGTGCTTGTGTCCTTGTAATTAGCTGACTGTGATATCCTGTAAGTAGTAATTTGGTTATCGGAATGTGAAAATTACTGACCACGTTTTCTATTCAGTTATCCTTGTGTTTCACTAAAAATCTAATAATAGCGTCTGCCTAGAATATGTGCTCTTGATAGTTCATAGTATAATATAAAAGATTAGTAAAGGTTATTGCCCCTATTGTAATATCACAATTTGAAGAAATCCCTTATAGGTAATTATAAAATGTGATCTAAGCTCTATTCGTATGGTTTTAAATACCGGCTTTCACTTCTTATTAGCCTAGATTCAGTTTAAATCCCATTGTGTACAAATAGGATAGCAATTTTGTTTAATTATTTAATTAAAAAGTTCAATCTCATTTTTATAGTCTTTATTGTATGTTTGAAATAAATTTAAAAAATCCATTCTAGTTAACTTAACCATACAGAACAACAACACAACATGTTATTACATGTTCTTATATAAATCTGACAAGATTATTGTTAAAACTTGTTATAACTAGCTGCACATCATTGCCAATATAAAATTTAGCTTATTAGGTTGACAAATAACAAACAGCATTCCAAGAATTCAGCATGACTGTTTTCACCTGAATGTTATTTTAGTTTGGCTAGGTAATGGGCCTAATTTACAATTTGGTAAGTCTTCTCAATTGGTAAAATGTTTCAAAATGGTTGAATTATTTTAGTACCTTAACACCTAAGCATCTTATTGCAAAAAGCCATGTTCTCCACAACCTCTATGTAGGCTATTGGGCCTTTGCCCAGATATTAGGCCTAATTGTGTAATTATTTGTATACCTACCAAATGTGTTCAAAATTAATAAAAGGATAGTCATTTTCTGTATAAAATTGCTTGTTAACAATTTAGGTGTATAGGCTAAAGGCTTTTTCTGAGGAAAATTTCCCCACAGTAAAAAATAGACCCTGTACTAAATTCATTGATAGCCTAAATCGAATGTTGATCTTTCTTGAATGAAGGTTATCTTGCTGAACATAAATATTAATTAGCCTAAGCTTGTAAATAAAATTTCTTTATTTGTATAAAGTTATAGCCTAGTTTAAACTGTATTTTTGTAAGTAAAGTGTGTTATCCACCTCTGCTAGTAAACACCCTGGCCCGATATATAATTTCATTGTAGAGTGTAAACATAAATTAACTAACCTAAGTATAGGCTAGTAAACCAAAATCTTCATAATGTCAAGGTCAATTATTTCAGATGACCCTCAACTAGCCATGGTCGTAATTAAGCATATTGTATTGCTCACTGTTTTAATTGCGCTTTGAAATTCCAAATGCTTTTAACAACTGCAGTATAATTTAAAGCGTCCAACACTCAAATTATCAATATTCATGAGTAATGAATCATCAACATAAGTACTTAAACCAAATTAAGTTACAGCTTTGTAAATTACACTAAGTTATAGTCCTGCTGTTTTCTATCTTGAAATGTAATACGTTTATGATGGTAGATAAAAAAACTATCTAGGCTATGTGTATTTATAAAATGTAACATACGAAACAGTGTGACATTTACTTGCTTTTTACTATTTCGAAGGATAAGTAAACGTTTTTGACACTGTGACAAAAAATAAAGGGGTAGGGTACGATAAGCGGACCCGGTTTTTTATATTGAAATTGAAAACCGCTATTAGATATTACTTCATAACCATCGATATAATCAATCGATACTGATTAATTATTTTGAACAATTTACTTAAATTATCTATATTAAATTATCTATTGTATATATTTAAAATTTTACAGATATATTATGAAAACAAACAATTTAAGGAAACCCTGGACAGAAGCTATAATACTAGGCATTTGGCTAAGTACAAAATACACACCCCAAGGACAGACTATGGGCGCAGGCTACCAGAATATATAGTACCGAATCTATTTAATCAACTGCCTAGTGAAATAGAAAATTTACCAAATCTAAAGAAGTTTAAATCGGCAGCCTACATTTGGTTAAATACAGCTAGACCTCTATATCAAGTAGGCCTATAAAGACAAAACTTGCCATTTGTAGATGTCTTAGAAATAGGCCTAGCCTGGCCCAATCCCCACTAGCCTGCACTGACATTCCACTACACTGCACAACACTCAAAACTATTTTCATTACTCAGATTCACTCTCACTGTACTAGACTGTTGTTTATTCACACTACTTTATTTACCGACTACGAAAAGGCCACTAAACCCACTTTACTCAGTGAGCAAACATAACATAAACATAACCCAAAAACAAAACATAACCTAACCACGATTAGCAGAAACTGTTTCGACCAGACGACACTACTGCACACAACTGGAGACAGACAAAGAGGTACAAATTCAGACAGGTATGCACGTATTACACACCACTGAACTCCTAGAAGAATATATTGTTATTATTATTAGAAAAAATCGTTTTCAGATATCTAACCATGTTATTGTAATTTATATTGTTTTTCGTTATGTAATCGTTATATTATTTTATTGTTATTGTTATTGTTATATTAAGTTCAAACCAACCATAATACAATTGCCAAATATAAATAGAAACATGATGCCTGCCCTAAACCGCAAATAAATCGTCATTAGTAGTTTAATTTATTAAATTGATTTAAGCGATACAACTTATTAAAGACATTATTGCCAGTAGAAGTGGAGCAGTAGAAGTAAGGAAATATCGCTGGACCTCGCCGACAAGTTTTTTATGTAACTTGGCGAGGCCAAACTGTGTAAAACAATGTAATTGAATAAATAAATAAATAAATATATCAACAGCTGTAAACACTTTCAAATAATACACGTAAGGTAATATTTCAATTTTACATAAGTAACATTTGATTATTAAAAATGGAAGTCAATTTTTTTTAAACTACACAGCATTTCTTTGATAGATGATAAGACATGTTTTTCGTGGCTTCAACATGTTGGACTCGTACCGAAAAAACCCATTAACTTATGTGAAATTTGTGGGAAATAAACTGTAACTGTGAGAGGAGCAAATATGGTCGTCTTCAGTTTTCTTAACTTTGGTTATAATAATTTGTTTGATCACTGTAAATATTAAATTCATATTTTAATTTAAAACATGATTGCCATTGAGGACTATAGATACTTTTATATCGATTTATAGTCTAGGATTTGAGATGCGAATATTAGGTATCGATGATTACATTCTTCAATATAAATAAACGGGTCCGCTTATCGTACCCTACCCAAATAAAGATATAGCCAACTGTACACCATTGTCAACCCACCAAGTCATTACAGATGGGCAGTATTAGTGTCTGTAATACGTTAATCAATGATAACCTATTTCTAGAATACTGCTATTTAACCCTTTAAGGAGTATGGACGCCATATGACGTCTTCCTTTGATAGTATAAAATGAGTAATGATGAAATCCAAAAAAATACCAAAAGGAGTAAAAAATTAAAATCTCTTAAAAAATGTTTATAAATTTACATTTGAAAGCTTAACCATTTGAGTGCCAAGTATTTTTTGAGTGGGTATATACTGAAAAGTGCCAGGTATTTTTCTAGTGGGTGTACCTAAAAGTGCCAGCCCTTTTTCAGGCATTTTACAAGGTTTTAGTAAAAAATTCACAGTTCGATTATTTAATAAGCTATCAACATGATTCTTTTTTTATTTTTCTCTGAAAACTCTGTTTAATTAACATAAAATAACAAAGTTACCATAACACTCAATTTAGGAATAATACCAAAAATAGACTTACCTAAAAAAAATTCAAAAAATATTTTTTAATTTCATTTTTCAACCAAATTATTATGACCAAAAAAATTCATATCCTTTTCTTAGTCCATATCACTGGTAAGTGTATGCAATTGTCTGCAAATCTTGAAAAATTTATACTATTATCTTCAACAATGAATAAGTTGTACAACTTTTAAGAAACTATTGTCACATTGTTTCTGGTAGCTATGGCAACCAAAAATGTTTATGTGTTTCATAATTTAAAGTTTGATCGGAAGTGTACTATAACAATTTATTTTGAAAAGAACGATTCTTCACAAACATTTCAATATGATATTATTTAAAAATATTAAAGGTTACAATTTTTAGTGACTTTTTCCCGAACGTCCGGTAAAATCGGACGTCGGCACTTTTCGGCCAACTTTTGTTGTCCGGTAAAATCGGACGTTGGCACTCAAAGGGTTAATAAAAAAGGACTATGTGTTCTACAAGTCAATATTTCAGTACTTTTTTAAAATCAAATGTCTTATTTCCTCACTACGACAGACTCAATCAGTATTGTCTGCCATTTGGACAACAGTAACAAACTAGATGGTTGTTTAACAAATATGTCACTCTCACAAGATAAATATGGCCACAGTATGCAGTATACAAGGAATGGCTAGTATAATGTGGCGGCATATTCTGGCAGCGCAACGATGCGTGTGCTACGCGACCTTGAGTCGGTGGCTTCTACCGGGTGTCTATTGCGATCTGGTGGTAAAATCAGATTCCAAGTGAATGCCAGCACAAACAAGGAAGTTAAGTATGTTGCCGATAGATGGAACCACTTTATAGACTAATCTACCTAAAGGCAATCAGTAATAGCAATGCAATTACGATAATACAAAAATACAGAGGCTAAACGTCTTATGACGTCCGTACTCCTTTGGGCCACTATAAGAATATACGTCATATGACGTCCTTACTCATTATGTAGCGTTTACACGCACTCCTTAAAGGGTTAAGTGACAGCTGGGTTGAATAATAAGCCGTTCTCATAACGACTTGGATTAGGCAATGAGGCTAGGATTGGAAATATTACACTATGGAATGTTATTATGCAATACAAGTAGGTTATCAAAACTATTTTACTAGTAGTACTAAAGTTAAAGATAACCTTTACAAGTGCTCTCATGATCTTTGCTTCAATTTAAATAGGCTACCATTTCGAGGGACGTTTTTATTTTTACCAGAAAAGCGGGGCACCAAAGTCCGCACTGATGGCCATGGGCATTCTGAATAGTACTTTGCTGATACTCAGATGAAGTCCCAGATCATCCAATGTTATTTGATATTAGAGAATGTGGATGATCTAGGACAGATATGAGGTTCTCAAGATAGTTCCTAAATTCAAGCTCAGATCATGTAAGCACTCATGCGCATGTAGATTTAGTCTGTTTACTTTTAACTTAGTAATGTCATTTCAGTAAATGCATATGAATACCGAGATGGGATTGGCTGGTAGTATGTTACTACGATAACAGGTTACATGAACGTAATCTCTCAGCACATTATTTTGTGATAGGTTAATGACAAATAACAGTATTTTTCATTTCTAGCGTCTGTTACTCACATACCATACATTATTGAATTAATTTGGAACAGTAATGTCAAAATGAATTAAGTTACTGTATAGATTTTTAAGATTTTATTGTAGTGAAGTTACATTTTTCTTGTAAAAGAAATTCTGGTACTTTGGGATTATACCGACCACACCAGTATGAAGAACACAAAAATAGAAATTTATAGAAACAAACATGATAGAACGAAAAAACAACTCTTCAATTACAAAATTACAAACTTACAAGCATTTCCAGGTATTGTGATCGGTATTGTTGTCGCTGTTATCTTATCATTCTCGAGAATCCTGATTACGGCAGGCCGCGCGGCATCACGTGATTTGCACGGTACATCATTGCCTTTCCATTACAATTCAATTTATATTTCTGATTAGCCCCTCTAGAATTTGATATTTTACTGATAGGTACTATCTCGAGGGATGTTTTTCTTTCGTCGACATCAGCGCGGGGCAGCACCGAAGGTGCTGCCGAAGCCCGCGCTGATGGCCGGAGGCACTCGCATTTTGGGTGGCGGAATGTGATCAAGAATAAAAACAAGTTTTTGAGTGTTTTTTTTAATAAAAAGTTTTAGTTTGGTAAATGTTTGTTTTTTGTTGAATTTTTGTGTTTGGAGAAATGTAGAGGTAAAACACGGAAGTACAACAAAGCGATGCACCAGCTGAACGGGCGGCGAGACTCTGCAATCACGTTATCTACTAGACGCTCGACTTTGACCTCTGTCTGAGGATGGGGAGGTGTTTGCGATAAGACAATTCCTGTTTTATATTGACGAAATATTGTTCTACGCTAATCTAGTAATCAGTAGAAACGAAATGTGAAATAACGATTCATGTCTGGGTGTGGTCGGTATAATCCCAAAGTACCGAAATTCTTGTACAATAATTGTAAGTTTGAGGAGCTTAATACTTACTTTTACTTTGTAACAGAGTAAACATGTCTGGCAGCATTTAAATTGTTTAATCGATATTTGATTCCATTCGAGTGTTGAGCGGTTATTATACTGCAGCTGCTTTAAACCTTTAATACCAGCCTTTTTTTAAAATAGGCTACTAGTGAAAGTAACTTACAGTTTATGGACACTTGCATTAAAAAAGATCTAAAACCACCTTTTAAAGGTACTTTGGGATTATACCGACCACACCCAGACATGAATCGTTATTTGACATTTTGCTTCTACTGATTACTAGATTAGCGTAGAACAATATTTCGTCAATATAAAACAGGAATTGTCTTATCGCAAACCCCTCCCCATCCTCAGACAGAGGTCAAAGTCGAGCGGTCTAGTAGATAACGTGATTGCAGAGTCTCGCTGCCTGTTCAGCTGGAGCGTCGCTTTGTTGTACTTCCGTGTTTTACCCCTATATTTCTCCAAACACAAAAATTCAACAAAAACAAACATTACCAAACAAAAACTAAACTCTTTATTGAAAAAAATACACAAAACTTGTTTTTAATCTTGATCACACTCAGCCACCCAAAATGCGAGTGCCTCCGGCCATCAGCGCGGACTTCGGCAGCACCTTTATGATGGTGCTGCCGAAGCCCGCGCTGATGTCAACGAAAGAAAAACATCCCTCGAGATAGTACCTATCAGTAAAATATCAAATTCTAGAGGGGCTGATCAGAAATATAAAATAAATTGTAATGGAAAGGCAATTATGTACCGTTGCAAGAAACTTAGATAATCATGTGATGCCGCACGGCCTGCCGTAATCGGGATTCTCGAGAAAGATAAGATAACAGCGACAACAATACCAATCACAATACCTGGAAATGCTTGTAAGTTTGTAATTTTGTAATTAAAGAGTTGTTTTTTCGTTTTATCATGTTTGTTTCTATTAATTTATATTTTTGTGTTCTTCATACTGGTGTGGTCGGTATAATCCCAAAGTACCCTTTAAAACTTTAGTGAGGACAGTACTGGTAATTTAATCTAAGTATAGCTTAATATCTACTTAACATCAACAAATTAAGGGACTGGGAGGGAATCTGGTCCTGGGTGGCGGATTTTATTTTATTTATTTAATTATTGCAAACCCATTTTACTAAGAAAATCCTTTCTAATTTAAAAATAACATAAAAGAGATTAGTTGAGAAAAATTGAGATAATCATGCAAGAGTAAAAGGCTATAAAAATAAAATTAAAACTTGTAACAATACAAATACAAATCAACAATAGTACAAGTATGATATTACCAATAGATAAGGGGAAACTTTAATAAGCGGCCTTCGATTGTTATTATCGAATGATTCAATATATTATCAAACTTCAATATTAGAGGCTATTATTATTGTTGCATAATAATCGTATGCAACAAGAATTACACATTGACAAGAAGAATAATGCATTTCAATTTTTAATTAGGCTACATAAATTTAACAGTAACATTAGACAATAGACAATAGACAACTTTATTAACCGTTTAACAAGTAGCATACATGTAATAGGTTTAGTCAGTAGAGGCTAAAAGAACAATCATGGCTAAAACTAAAAACCAAAGACTAATTATGTACAAACCATGCAGTATTAATAAATACTAAAAGTAAGCACTCCATGCATTAGAAGTAATGGTTAAAGTCACTCTGAGATAAGGCAAGAACACACTTTGACTGTAGAAAGGGTTTGCCAAAAGGAAAGCAGTCAATTTGTTTTTAAATTTTGTTGTATTCAAGGTCCGAGCTGAGCCTGGAAGTTTATTAATAAATACAATACCTTGGTAATGCAGATTAGATTTAGATTTAGTGAGTCTTTTGTATGGAATATCAATAAGACTTTTATTCCTAGTGTCATGTCTATGGACATCACTTCTTAATATTAAGCTCTCATAATTCTCTTTAATATTCATAATAACATTAAAAATATACAGATTAACCACAGTCATGATATTCTGGGTTTTAAACAATGGTCTACAGCTAGCACATGAGTTAACTTTGCATATTATTCTAAGAGCTTTCTTTTGCAGTATTAAAACACTATTTACACCAGAACTGCCTCCCCATAGACTGAGCCCATACTGGATTAGGCTTTGAAAAAAGCAAAATATGCTGTCTTAACATATTCAATGGGGACGCAGTCCCTTAGTTTTCTTAAGAGATATATTACTCTAGATAACTTACTACTTAAAATATGTACATGATCATGCCAAACTAACTTACTATCTAAGGTTATGCCTAGTAGGTTAACACTATCTCTAAAAAATATCTACACCACTCAAGCTAAATATAATTTTTTGTGTTTTATTCATGTTAAGCATAAAAAGGTTGGCTCGGAACCAACTCGAGACTGAGTCAAGTGAGTCCTGCATCGATACGTCTAAGTCATGTATATCAGCATTAACATCAATCAGACTGGTGTCATCAGCGTAACAAATTACATCAGAGTTGATGTTACAAGATAAGTCGTTTACCATAACAAGAAAGAGTAATGGCCAAAGAACGGATCCCTGTGGGACTCCGTGCACAACAGCGCCCACCCGAGATCTATGACCATTTACTGTGACAATCTGCTCTCGTCCTCCCAAATAAGACCTGAACAGTTCCAAATTATTGTGATTTATAGTGCCTTAATTTTTCAAGCAATATAATATGTGATACACAGTCAAAGGCCTTACTGAGGTCACAGAGTGTTACCCCCGTATTTAGCCTGTGCTCAAAACCATCTAGTACACCACTAACCAAGTGAGAGACTGCACTCACTGTGGAAAGACCTTTCCTAAAGCCATACTGGGCATCCGAGATCAATCCACCCTCCTCGAGAAACCTTTGGAGTTGGCACTTAATAAGAGATTCAAAAACCTTCCCAAAAATGGGAATATTAGAAACAGGCCTGTAGCTCTCCGGCAGTGACCTATCTCCCTTCTTAAAAATGAAGGGTGACCCGAGCAACCTTTAACTTACCGGGAAAGACACCTTCATTTAAACATGCATTGAAGCAGGCCATCAAAGGCAGCAAGATATACCCAACCACTGATTTTATAAGGCTGTTTGATAACGAATAAATGTCCATGCTTTTACTGTCCTTCATCCGCCCAACCATGTGCAGAATCTGGTCCACCGTTATAGGTGTCCACCTCATGTCTTCCACAGGAGCATTAGCTCTTCTGGCCATGTCTATCGGATTGAAGGGAGCAGCCTGAACATTCTTGAGCAGGGCCTCTTCCGCAACACTGAGGAAATAATCATTAAATTTATCCGGTGTAACCGAAACCTTCGTTATATTTGTACCCAACTTTTCCTGCCTAATTACCTTCCAGGCAGCAGAGCACTTGTTCGCAGTACCCTCAATATAAGCAGCATTTGTCTTCAGTTTAGCTTGTCTTATTTCATACTGATACGTTTTTCTAGCAGCGCTATAGACTTTCTTAGCATCCAAGCTTCCTGTTGACTTAGCAAAGTCCCGGTAAGACATTAGTCTCTCCCGCATCACTTCGAGTTCAGGGGTGAACCATTTAGGTCTAGTAGGTCTATTTTTTCCGAGCCCTAAGAATCACTTCCGGAAAACAAAATTGAAAACCATTTATAAAAACTTGAAAGAAGTCATTAAACCTTGTTTCAGCGTCCCTGACAGAGTCTACCACAAACTCCCAGTTAATCGTTTGGAGATGGTTAATAAAATTACATAATTTATCAGGTGTGATGGGTCTAACAGTACTAACAGTTTGATTATTCTTGTTGCAAGGTATGTTAGGATCTGTTATCCAAACATTGGTACAAACTGAGTCATGGTCACTCAAACCGTAGTCAATTACTTTCGAGTCAATCAATTCAGTCGCGAGGTCGGTTATTATACTATCTAAACACGAGAGTCCTCTTGTAGGATTGTAGTTCATAAAATACATATTTAATGATTTAAAATGATTTTCCAGCCTGAGTGTATTAATATCGGTGCGCCTGAATTAGCACCCCCTGGACATAGCACCCCCTCGCTACTGACGTCATTTTGACGTCACGAAAGGGGGTGCTAAATCAGCACAGTGGCCGTGTCCAGGCCCTGAATAAGCACCCCCTTCGAATACGGGGGTCCTAATTCAGCGCCTTGACCGTGTTCATGTGCTGATTTAGCACCCCCTTCGAATAGGGGGGTCCTAATTCAGCGCCTTGACCGTGCCCATGTGCTGATTTAGCACCCCCTTTGAATCTGGGGGCTGCTAAATCAGCGCCGTATTGATGAGATGAATAATTACCCCAATGGAATAGAATAATAAACGTTTAACCATATTGCGATATATTTTTCAATAAAATAATATATATATATATATTATATATAGTCATATATATTATATATAATTGTATATATATAATAATTTAAATATATTTCAATGAGTATATTTTACTGCATTGCTGTGGTTTACTTAATATTTCAAAAACAAACAGTTCATTACCAATTGTAAAAACTAAGCATGAAGTATACTTAAGTAAAAAACTAGATTCTAGGCATTCAAATACAGGTTAATTTTAAAGTAAAATTAATTTGAAATCATGGTACGAACAACGCAGAGGAACTGATATTGCGTAAATCCGGCATGCGTAATAAATATACATAGTCAGAGATTATATCAACCTATTAACCACTTTAAAAACAATTATTTATTTATTTTAATTTTTCGAATACCAATCAAAAGCGGGAAAATTTAGAACCGTGAAATTGTAATTTTGCGACGGCTAAGAGTCAATTATTTTTAAGGACCCATCATAAACTGAATTATACTATTTAAACTGAATAGTATAATTCAAACACACTTGACAAACAAATTAAATATTATTTTATATCTACAAGAATCAATATCATTCAGTTATATCCATATTAGTGAGTTCAACTATAATTAAAAAAAACGTTGAAAACAATGTTAAAACACGTAGCAATAAATATACTACCATATTTTCAAAAGCGTTATTGCTTAGGTCAAAACATACATTTATATACTGAGTATTATGGATCTACATTGCTTAATTTCCCCTCTGTCGGTTAGTGTGCGTTTTTTTGTTGTTGTTAAAAATGGAATATCTTTTAAAATCTAAAAAGAAAACCTAATAAATTTAATCCTACCAAGTTTTGGTCAAAATTTTATGGCGGCTAAAAATATATAATGATGTTATCTTTAATACTTTCACAATAGTTGCTATTAACCCTAGAATGGTAACGCGTAGTCTCTCAGACGACGCAAGCTACAAAAACCGGTCCAGGTGGTAGGTGCATGACGTGACCGACCCCCCATCACCAATACCTTCCCCCTGCCAGCCAAGGTCAATGCTGGATAATGTTCCATTTTATTTCATTCACTCAGTTCATTTCAGTGAGTCCATAGTCGTCTGGTAGACTACGCGTTACCGTTTATGTAACTTTTTTGTTCCTGAGTAAATATATGAAAAGTTGTTTTGTGCGAATGTAGTGTTAGTTTTTTGTGATAATTTTTACCGTAGATGGTCAAGTAACCATGGCTGATGCACTGAACACTAGTTTTGAAATAAGAGAAATACTATCTGAACTTGAACGAAGTGATTGTGATGAGCAAGAAAGTGATCATGATGAAACGTTTTTTTTATCATTTTAATCAACTCATTTGTTATTTATGTCCATCAGGCATTGTCAAAAAAATTAAGCCAATGACAAGAAGGGCATTTGCTAAAGAAATATGTGTTAAACTAACAACTCCACACATTCAGGGAAGACAAAAACTGCCAAATTTATCAAGGAATCTCAAACGCAACATTGAAGATGTCGTTGGCCCATCAACATCTGAGGCTCAAAGTGTTATTGAAGAAGCAGGAACAAGGAAGATTTGTGCAGTTTGCCCAGCGAAAAAAAGGAGAATGACTCGATTCCAGTGCACAAAATGTTATAAGCATATTTGCTTGGAGCACCGAGGAATGCTGTGTGTAAAGTGTTCCAATAAAGACTGAAATCAACAAAAATCAGGAAACATGACCTCTAAGATGTAAATAATGTCATTTGTAAATAA
The DNA here is from genome assembly GCF_021130785.1 of Homalodisca vitripennis. Classification (NCBI taxonomy): domain Eukaryota; kingdom Metazoa; phylum Arthropoda; class Insecta; order Hemiptera; family Cicadellidae; genus Homalodisca; species Homalodisca vitripennis. The sequence continues at coordinate 770,690 of NC_060210.1, forward strand.
ATTTAATTTTAATTAAATTTTTATAATTTTTCCCTAAAGTAGTCTGAGAGACTACGCGTTACCATTTATGTGTGGCAAATAGGCGTTACCATTCTAGGGTTAAAACATTTTACCTTTTAACTTCTTAAAATCTGCAATTATTCTAAATATTGCAAGAAAATGAATTTGAGAGAGTTCTATCACAAATCTAATGACCAAATATATAAAATATCATATGCACAGATTTACTGTAACAAACCACTGTCGACATTGAGGTTCTCAGCGAGTAGGTCACGATACAAAAATCGAGTAAACGGCAGCTCCAGAATATCTTATGCCAATTGTGCTCACATCTTAGTCCCTTCATTTAAAGTACAGGAAATACATTAATATCTGTTGCCAAGCAACTTTTTTTCTAATAAATTAAAAACTACTAGAGATATTGCAAATTTATCAACAATGAACGCCTTTATGAACAATGAAGGACAAAAACAAACGTCTTAATTAACAATAATAAACTGTTGTATTTATCATAAAGCTTAAATTTATTCACAATATATGTTAAAAAAACTAAATAAAGTGACTAGGTTATTTGTTATATATTAAGAATAATAAACAAGAAAAATCGTCCAGTAATATTCAGACAGTAATGCTGTTATAGATGACAAAATCAAAGATAAGCGGTTTTATTGGAAATACATCTGATTGTCGCTTGACTAAATTTTCATAAATAAATATGTCCTAAAACAACAGATATTTAAATAAATTCATTAAACATCAAATATATGATTCTATTCTATCCTTAGATAGGCCTGAAACATGTATTTCAAATGTTTTGCATAATAAATGACAAAAATAAAAAAATAGGGACAAGATACTCTAAAGCTGATGTTAATTTATTTTCACGAACCATGTTTTTTTACAGTATATATGCTCTTAATGAGTTATTTATTATTAGTTTGAAATAGTATTTAAGTAATTAGATTTGTGATAAAATCAACGATCAGATTTATTCTTGTATACCTGCTGGATTTTAAGGCATTCAAAGTTAATCGATTTAATGGCCGCCATTTCGAAAGTATTAATGAATATTTTTTATAACTGGCCTTATTACCACAAATATTTGATCCAAATTAGGTAGGATTTGTTTATTCGTTTTAAGATATTAAAGCGAATTTGTCTATAAAAAACACATAGAGACTGACGGATAGGAAACAAAGCACCAAAGATCTATTTCCATATATTGAAATGCGTTTTCCATGACCTGAGCAGTTGCGGTATATAGTCCTAAGAATTACAGGACACTCTGAATATAAAATTAATATACAGAGTGTTCCACAACTTCTACCAATATTTTCAGACATTATTCATGGACCATAGGCAAAAACATTCATATTCACCTCTCTAAAACTCAATAATTACTCAAATAGCCACAATTTTGCTTTGTTTTTGTCTTTTTTACTTTACTATTTATATTTGATGGATTTTTTAGGTTAAAATTTTGTATATACCTTTATAACCTTAAGGAATAATTAAATCAAAAATTTAAATTTGTTACAAGCTTTATTTTTAAAATAGTGATTTCTAAAAAATCTTTAAGTGTAAATATCTTAAAAGCGATATATGGTAAACAAGATCTCAATTATTACACAATTTAATTAAAAATCCAACGATACCAAGTTTTAAAAATTGGTTGTGAAATAAGGGAGATAGTTTGTTTTATAAAACCAATTACTGTTTTTTAAAACCAATTACCAAAAAATATCCGCCTTTATTATATGACAGCACTGAATGTGGGCTGCAACAATCAGCTGTTTTGATTTTAGCTGCTCTAATCAGGTGATTTTAACATTACATTGCTGAACTGTGGTTATAATGTCCTTAATTATTTGTGAATATAAGTTTATTTTGATTAAGACGTCAGAAAAAACAATCTAATACATGTTGATTACCTAGACCTAAAATTAAAAATGTCTATGTTATAGTTATTATATTTCTATTTAATATTTTGTTTTTTAAATGGAAGACCTCAGACCTACTTCTGGCTTGTAAATTTATACGGAGTTTGTACATATGCTATTGATTACGGTGGTAAACGTAGATGCTTAAATGTACCAGTAAAGATTGCTATTTGTTGCAGTTGTTAAGTTTGTTCTAACCGAGGTTTGAAGATTTTGTTCTACCCGGAAAATAAAACATTAAAAAACATAAAATTTTACTGTATACAAAATGAAATATTATGTATATTTGTATAGTATTTTTTTATTACTACTGAAGTAATATTTATGCTTCTATAGCCTACATCTGTTGACTACCTAGTTTACAAATCAGCTATAAATATTGCAACGAATTGAAAATTAGAGTGTAACAACGTTCATTACACTTTCCGATATAAATAGCCTTAAAATAAAAGTACAGCTAAGCTGAAGTGTAATTTTAAATTTTACCTTTTTATAGACGCTTTATTAAAGACTTCACTGAGATTTCACTCTTCTTTATACAATATTGTAAGAATGTTCATCCTTAAGTTTGACACTCCCAGATACATGGGGTTAGAAGTGCACGTGTGACTAATGTAACACATAATAGTTAAAGATTCTTTAACTGCATACAAACAGGCGATGATTTTCAGTTTTTGTCCATACATCATTACCGTGTTCTAGTTTATCTTTTCTCTTCACTCGTGTAAAAGTATCCGTTACCTAGAGAGTATAATATGCCACACCTTGGGCCTGTACACTCGAACATTGTTTGATTTCTTCTTATATTTTTTACGAAATTTCATCAAAGAAATTCACTATACATAATAAGTTCTGTATTAATATAGGAATAACAACTGAGAATAACATCGATATTATTACTCGACCACTTGATCCGGCCAGATCAGTTTTGGACAGTAGGGTCGGTAGTGCACGGACGGGTTTCGTCAGCTTCGTCAAAATTATGTGTGCACCTACAGTCCTACAATCGATATTTGCTGGTTGATTTCACTCTGTATATTTCATATTTGGTAGACGGGCCGATATATAACGAGCAACGATGTGAAGGCAAAAATAAGGAGTTTCAAGTTTGTATAATATGTTTACTAGCTGATACCCGCCCCTTCGTACGGAACTTTTGTAGAATAACTGGTACGTCATAGACATCTCCTGTATGTCTTAAAAAAAATGGCATACTACTGATGAAATAAATTATGGTCATTGGAAAATATTCCAATTTTAATTTAAATGCAACATTCCATGATTTTTGTCCATGAATTTTCATGCTTTTCATGCTTCATCTGTTTCATTCCATAAAACCTAATTTTGAAATGTAATTAAAATTAAATATGAAAAAAATGCCGCAAAGAAAAATTCTATACTGTGTAACAGTCAACTATTTTGCCTAAAATACGAGCCTAAATTGTTTACAAAATTATATTAGTTTTTTTATTTGAGTTAATTAAACTAAAAAAAGAACACTCCATTTTGGTGAACCTATTAAATGAAATAAATAGTTTAATTATGGATTCGTATACAAATAACATAGTTTTAATTATATCTAGAAACATGTTTCATTGGGTTTTCACGATTGGATTAAGGATTGGATTAACTGTTAATGCTCAGTGAATACCCTTATCTAGACTATGAGTAGATCTTCCATTGGTATGGACGCCCAGTACTCAATACCTGTACAATAAAAATGACACAGCATAGATACTAGACTAATTGTGTATAAAAACCATAATTACATTTTACCTTTCGTAATATTCCAAAAATCTACTCAAAAATAGCTTTTACTTTCACAAAAATGTATAACTGTAGACACAGCAGTAAATATCTTATATTCGAGAGGAAAACAAATGATGGTATTTTTATAGTATTCTTATAGTTGATATGAAAGAACTTAATATACAATAATACAAATCTTATATCTCAAAAGAATGAATCAATACATCTAAATTAAGACAGCTAATTAAAATTAAAACAAGAGCAGCATTTATCATTAGTTTTAGTTTGTCTCTAATTACTGTATACTCGTAATTAAAAAACGTAAAGGGAAAAGTGCCTACATGGGCTTTAATCATCTGTGCGTAGAGAATTTTATGTTTTTTTTTATATATATATTTAGCAGTGCGTTAATTAAATTTACAAACGTATTAACTGAAAGAATAAACTGAAATAGAATAAATGAAGGATATGATTTAATTAATTATTTTAATAGGTGATATTTAGAAAAAATTAAGAAAGCAAAGTCATGAGTGAAAATTATTACACAAATATGACAATGCGTGTGAGAGGGAGGAGTGCTAAGGTCTATTAGCCTTGTTAGTCGGAGCATTATTATGTAATATTAAGTCTATGGTACTTTTGAAGAGAAAGTAGCCATATTTGATTATTATAGTATTTAATCGTGTATCGGAAATTGCAAAACAATCGTAGATAGTAGCTTATAAGTGGCAGCGTCACAAAAATCCAGATAACAACTGTTATATTTATGATTAAATTGAATATGTAAAATATAAATATCCTTTTTGCTGGTTGAATGCTAGGGGGTGCTAATTCAGTGACTGAGCCATGTCCATGCGCTGAATAAGCACCCCCTTGGAACAGGGGGGTGTTAATTCAGGGCATCGACCATGTTCATGCGCTGATTTAGCACCCCCTTGTAGTCGGGGGGTGCTAATTCAGTGCCTGGTCCGTGTCCGTGCGCTGAATTAGCACCCCCCTGCCGTGACGTCAGAGCCCGAGGGGGTGCTTATTCCAGGGGGTGCTAAAGCAGCGTCCCCTTAATATCACGCCTGGCGATATTTACATTAAAGTCTCCACCTATAAGAAAGTTGCATTTATGTTTTTCCAATGATAGGAACATTCTTTCGATGTTCGACATAAACAGATCCAGGTTACCACTAGGTGATCGGTAGATAACTATCACAATGATCTGAAATGTACAGAGTTTTACAGCTGCAAATTCATTATGCAATTCTGTACAGTAATAGGAAACATCAATAGCTTCATAAATACACTGGAATCTGTCCGACAAGAAAAGAGCCACCCCACCATGTTGTAAAGTACTGCGAGCAAAAGCGCTTATAAGTTTATAGCCACTAATGTTAATTAGGTCAACTTCTGTTGTTCCCAGCCAGTGTTCCGAGAGAGCCAATATATCAAAGGTACCCTCACTTGCTACAATCTCTAACTCCTGGACTTTGTTATTCAAACATTGTATATTTCAAAAAAGCATCCTGATTAAGTGTTTATTATTGCTAAGACCAGGTTGTGAGATATCCATTTTACCTAAGCTTAAGTACTCACCACTTACTTGTGTCATTCTCTCAACTTCTTGCCTACAGCTTTGGAGTTTAAATTATGCCTAAAATAGTCAACAAACGCTCCTCTAGGCCAGAAGTCTGGCTGAAAGGCCTTGTCACAGTCTGATTCTGATATACCGACCTTAAAAGAAGAATATTCTGATGGATATTTAGATTCAAGTTTCTTTACTACTACATTATCGCATTTGCGGGTGTCATTTAAAAACAACTTAGTCATTTTCAGATATTTCAGGACTCACTCTAGACACAAACATAAACACTTTCCTGTCCACAAACTTTAGGTTATGGCAGTTGTCAGAATTGCCAACAAAAAATGTTTTACTCTGGCGTGCACCACTGCCCTTACGTACTTTTTGATAAGTATTGTTTTCAGATTTGTTCAATGCCCTACGCCCATTAACAGCAGACATTCCCTGTTTGATAGCTTCCACCTGACTTGTCCTCCTCTTTCTCAATGACACCTGATGCCATTTACTCCTGTCATCTGTTTCATTAATTTTCCTTCGCTGTCCAAGGAAGTCATTACTTGAAGTAGTGTCTAGTAATTTTTTCCTCACCAAAACAGTGGAGTCGTCAATACGGCTGTCACCACTTAGGTTGTTGTCTCCCTTTCGTATCCCCTTTATTTTGTTTTTTGTTTACATCCGAGTCATCAGTTATGTTCGACCGAGTCGATACTCGCCCATTCGATATCTCTGTCAGTCGATCATAACAATCGGATGAGTCATTCGTATTCGTAACAATCTCGCCAGTCTCTGATGTCTTGTTTACCTGACATAACCTCAAATGGTAATCCTCAATATTGCTAAGTCTGTTGTTAATTTTTATGTTTTCACTAGCCATTTCTTTAACCAAATAAATTACAACCATTCTTTAACCAAATTACAAATAAAGAAACCAACTAGGCCTACATATTATAAAAACAGTACAATATTTTAGCTTGCTTGATAGCAGTGAGTAAGCTTTTGTGAAATGGAGGAAAGGTTCTTCCCATACCAGGAGGTGAACTCATATACATGTCTAAAAGCTTCTCACATAATTTGGCTACAGTATAATAAGTGGCCACCAACAATCAGATTATGATTATCGATTTTAAATATTGATACTATCGAATACGCCATTTGACCTATAGATATTCATAAATGATCATTGCTAGCTTTCTTTATTTAGACTAATGATGTCATTACCAGCTCTTATTTCGTTTATGTAAAGACTAGTGACGGGCGACAAGAACAATGGTGATGAATATGCAGGTATTGGCTCAAAATATTTTTATAAACCCTGAACAATGTTATGAATGGTTACAATTACCAGCTCTTGTTATTTCGTTTATGTAAATACTAGTGACGGGCAACAAAAACAATGGCGATGAATACGCAGGTATTGGCTCAAAATAATTTTATAAACCCTGAGCAATGGTCTAAATGGTTACAAAATAGTTACCTTGCTCCTTAAAATCTGAATTGTCCAGCTTTTATTGATGAGATGAAAACTAGAATTAAAGGTGGAAATCAAATAGTGTTTTGCTGCAATAAAAGAAAGAAAAAACACGATGTATCTAAAAAATGTCTTGAGAAGACTTGTTTTGAACATTCTAAATTTGGTATTTTGCATATAATGAAAAATCGTGTACTATTTTAGTTATCAAACAAACTTTTAGAAATTAAACAAACTATTACTTTGTTTATCAATGAATGTACTTTTGACGGCATCAGTACCTTCAGAAATACCATTTCAGATTGGATAAAGTAATCGTAAGTACTACGCTGCTCAGACGTTGTTTAAATCAAGTTTAGTTATTTTGTGTAATGTGAAACAAATACATTTATTTTACATATAAAAGTATAGCTTCCCTATAATACGATTTTAAAAGTCTAAAACTTAATTCAGTTCGACATTATCACTCAAAATTATCCCAAAGTAAGATCGTGTTTGGAAATAAATAAAAAATTATGTGTTTCGTTATTGCCTAATGGCGGCAAGAATAGTGACGTACATATCTTCTTTGTTTCATAAACAGTCATGTTTATCCTTAATAATACATAAAGTAAGTAAATGTTATGTTTTGTTGTAGGATAATTTTACTAATTATATATTATATTATAATTTCTGAATTATATTAATATTTATACATTAATGTTTAAGATTTGAAAACTAGCAAAACCATATTGTTCTTTGAAATATTTATTACGTAATTTGTTCCGATATTTTGCTTTTAGTCTATTGGATGATGTCATGAATATCGATAATTCGGATCATTTGATAATCATAATCTGATTGTGTTGGTGGCCGCTTATTATAGGTACTGCATCCCATAATTTCTTCATATTTGTCGCCATTTTCAAATTCTCAAAACAACTGCTATTTCTTCATGTTTATTGTTTGCATTCAAAATTACTGTAACTAATAACTTGAAATCATATATTAAATGAAATAAATTGTAGTATTGAATTATTCATTTGGATAAAAACAATTAAATCATGTGATAAAAATAACTGAATAATGTGTATAGGCCGCTTATTAAAGTCTAGGCATAAATAATAACAAGGATAGTATTTAAAAATAAATTATAACAAGAACGATGACAGTTAATTTTTCAGGTTAACACAAAAAGATACAAAATCTTTGACAATTCCTATATAATTATTATTTATGTACTTGACTGCCAGACCTGGAAGTTTCAAATATAACTTCTTTGTTTATTTTGTGTAAATTGGGTTTATACACTGGATTCCTTCATTCACTGCTCAACTTGTAATACCAATTTCAATCAAAGCGGGGTGGAGGGACTCAGTTGATATTATATGATAGGATACTGAATAATACAGTAAGAGTTAGTTCCTGCTGAGATACGTAAGGATGGTCTTGAGTTTGTGCTTCATACTCGCGTTGCTGTGCTTCCGGAAAAGTCGACATAGGGTGAGACAACATTGCTCAACTTCATTATCCTTGGGATGTGAGCATGTTGTAGGTATGACGTTTGGTGAAACCGTTTGACGAAGAAGTCATGGGATTAACAAGATAGGAGAAGGAAGGACATCAGGGTTGACCAACGTGAAAGTGTACCAACGTCAAAAGATACACTAATGAAAACTCACTGTTAACCTAACTACATTCAGACTGTCGTATCTACACGAGGACCAACCCGCCTACCCAAGAGCCAATCACCATAAATAACTTCCTTATATTATTCCTCTTTAACCTAAGTACTAATGTACCCTTATACATTAGTACTTACTATAAGGGTTTCAACAATTCTTAGTACAAAAAATTGGGTGTCTCTATGTCTCAAAACTATATAAATATCAATTTGTATACTTTGTATACACTACTCAAAAACTTCTTTAAATATAAAAAAAATTAGAAATAATAATAATAAAAGCTTATCTTTTTTTTATTTTGAGCATTGACAAACAGCTAGGCTTTAAAAAATATCCCACATTCAATTAAATTAAGTACACTCCAAGAACAATTTAAATATATTATTGTTAAATTAATATTTTATGATACTGCCACTAGCCCGTCCTTAAGGGGATTTGATTTACACTGAGTGGGGACCTTCATCGAACCATAATACTCCACTTATAGGTCTACTTTACACAAACATGATTTGGTTAGATTATGAGAATATGAATTAATGCAAACATACTCCCAACATTCTAGCAAAATACAGTCCTTCAACAGCAGGCAGATAGAATATGATAAGTGGGCCCTGTCTTATATTTCTAAGTATAATCATCTATACTCTATTTCCAAATAACAGAACTGTCATTTGATATCAGCATATCTAAAATACTAAATAAAAATTGTATGTTTGATATTGTAATGGAGTTGAATGTTTAAAATATAAATTACATTAATACAATGACATAATCTCATAAATTATAAATAAACAATAACCATGAAATAAATAAAAGTTTTATCAATGGTTAGTACTTGCTTCGTCCTTCACATTTACCAGACCCTTTAGAATTCGCTCCAGATTCATGTAAATAGAACTAGCAGCTATAACTTGACCATCTTGTTTTTTTAGTTGAAATTTATAACTTTTTCAAATGCAAAAAGTATTTCAGATTAAATTTATTTTTTCTACTGGAAATAAAAGTTATACAATTTTTTACAGTTTCAACCTATAGCCTATTTTATAAATGAACAATGTCTTGGGCTTCGGAGTAATTATTATATACAATTAAACATATTATAAAAGTATTACTTAGTACATAATTTCAACTTATTTCTATGTTCTATAACCTAACGCGAAACTACTTAAAAGTAATGGGAAAATAATTTATTGTCTTCACACAGTATGCATTGACAAAGTCAGATAAGGTGTACAATAATGCTACCATTGGTTTAACAGTCCAGAACACCACCTCTATAGGAAAATGCCAATAAATATACAATCAAAAATTTTTCCAAATTATGTTTAGTTACCTATTACCTAAAATAAATAATAGCAACAAATAACAATAAACAATTTAAAAACACAAACATTGAATCGTTAAAATTTAAGGTAATTTAAATTTATAGAAACATTTAAAAAGGTTTAAAAGTTGAATACTAATGTACATGTTGCTGTTCTTAATTTTACTTAATCTAAAGTATTCAAGGTTTATAAGTTCCGAGATCTAGTACTGTAGTTATAAACATAACTTCTAAAATAATACAAATTAAGATTTTCTGCAAGGAAAAGTAGGCATTGCAAAATAAATATACATGGAAGGGTAAGAATACCTAGATTAACGAAAACGGCCTACAAGAATCTTTTATCATTGATACCTGTGATGGCTCGTAATGCCTTTCTTTGAGTTTTAAAAACTAATTTTGCACCAGAGAGTTGCCTCACAAGAGTGTGCCATAAGGAACATGAGCCTTAAAAAATAAGTAAAATAAGCATTAATAACTATATTTTAGCTTGTAGAGGACTTGTATTTTTCTTAAGTAGAAAAATAACCCTCGGTAGGCAAGAACAAAGAGAGTTATGTGAACCCACCAATTCAGTTTAGAATGTAGGATTATGCCATGCAGTTTTACAGATTATTGTCTACATTTGAGCTTAAACAAACAACTAACTGTTTTGAACACTGAGAGGTGTCATTGACATAAAGAACACTGATTTGGTAAAAAATTAGGCAAATCATTAATAAAGATAACAAATAAAAAAAGGACCCAGAACAGAGCCCTGAGACACACCACTTCTTACATATTGTAGATCCAACCCCTGGTCACCAACTTTTACAAACTGATACAATGAGACAAGTAAGAGGTGAGAAGACTTGAACTGAAAACTTTCTCAAACAGTTACCAATTTCTATGTCATATTTCACAACTTTATAATTGTTTTTAAAGGTTAATACCGTACCTTATAGATGTAAATAAAACAGATGATATAATTTTACATTTGCTTCAAGTAAGTATGTATTTTCAACTGCTTCACCATAATTTTCAAAATTGCTACTCAAAATTGTATTATTTAAATTGCAGTTTAATTGGTACATAGTTTGTAAAATTCTGCAATTTAAGTACAGTTTTTGTCACCTAGTCAAGGCTAGGTGTTTAGGGTATTTTATCGATTGGTTATGTGCCTCCAGTTGCAGCACTTATGGTAAAAAAAATTAGAAAAACAAATCTCTATATTACCATTTACCCTGTAAAAAAGTGTAATTTGTCTATGGAATCTTAAACATACACATACTTCCATTATATTTATGGAAGAGACCACATAATTCCTGTTGACAATATTTATATTTATATTATTACTGATCTCAGCACATAAGTAGAACTGTATGATAGTGTAGTATCCTTCTGTACTTAATTTGACAGTAGAATCTTAATCTGTCATCTACTCCCTTAATATTCATGTGAGGAACCACATGATTGCTGATGACAATGTTGATATTTTTGTTATTACCTATCTCAGTACTCTATTAAAACTGTATTGTGGTTTAAGTTAGTAACCATCTGTATTTAATTTTATTTATAGCAAAAACTGATTTTTTTTTCAGAATTTATCTGCTTTCGCAACAGACATGGAGACTGGTTTTTTAAATCCTATTCAAGATGATGAACATTTCCCCACAAATTTTTATGGCCAAGTAAGTTTATTTTGACTGTTACAAATATATAGGACTCTAGGTTTTAAGTACATGCATGTTAAATACAGTATTAAAAATAGTTATATGAAATGGTAATAGTGTTACCTTTTCAAACCATCCATCATCAGTAATGAATTTTCAATGAATATTATATTATTAAACTGACTGTCGATTGCATTGATAATCCTTCCACCTAAGTCGTGAAACAAAGAATTTATTCTAATGTAATCAAAACTAGGGGTTTACAGTGTCGGTATGTAAACTCTACTGTCAATACGTAGGCCTATATGTCCTTGTATGGCCACATAATCTCGAATAACAAACAGATATACAGGGTGCCCACCCATCTGGGGTGAGAATTTAACGGACAGAAACTAGGAATTTAAATGACCAGGAATAACTAGGAATATGCCAGGAATCTTCTTTAGAACTGGGAAAATCTCAAAAAAATTACTACATTTCTAATAACTTGTGAAATTAAGAAGTAATTTGTCATCTCCTTGAATCAGGACATTAATCTCAAAACATTGGATTTTAAGTGATGTGGTCAGTGAAGTTGTGAATGAAGATCAACATATGTTTGTGAGCCCCATTTGATGCTGGTAGCCTCCACTAGAGTAGAGGAGTTTATCTAGGTTAGTTTTACCCCTGTGTCTCAACAAGCCTGCCAAACACGTAACAATCCATTGTACAATTGAACTCAGCCGACCGATCCCCTGGAGCCTTATTCACTATACGAGTGGCAGCTGTAAGCAGTAAAGCAGTACGAACAGTAGTTTTATGTTTTAGGTTTTATTCAGTCACCAAAATAAGTCTCTCAACAAAATTGTTAAACTCTTATTTTTTAGTGGAAATAGCATTTTAAAAAGATGTTTCTTAGATAGATTGGTTCTAAAGTGGTCACCCTGTAAACAGGCTTAGAGTTTGGTTTAGTGAATATTTTCATTTGTTAACTGTCCATTGGATTTTTACTTGACCCGATAAGACACCTTTTGGAGAAGAAAATAGTGGCTTTGCGACAACAAGGAAAGCCGAGAATGGGTTGTTTAGGTCCGATATGATGCTCAACAATGACAGAATGAGCTAAGGACTGAGCGTTAGGAGAAAAAAAAATAATGTCTGGAATTGGTGGCGGATCAGTTTCTCTGTTTGGTACCGCCATGCTGCTCACATCTGTTGTGCCCAGTATCGAGCATTCTCTGTATGTGCAATACGAACATTAAAAGTCGTCAGTATAACACTCACGATCCACCGCTTACCACTAGTAATGCAACCAAGGTCTCGGTTGGTCTATGAACGATTGCTCCACACACACAAACACGTTCTGATTAGACGTCAGATTACATAAGTTAAAACATAGAAAGTGTGAAATGTTTTGATATCACAGTCACATCCTAACCTTAACTGAACTAGTTGTGTTTACACTGGTAGGAAGTTGCGCAAGTTTTGTATCCGAAAGTAATAATCACTGGTCTAAACGAGCACAAGAGCTCAGTTGTTTGCAAGAACTATATATCAGTGTCGGCCATTAAAATTTCAATTATAAACATTGTCGGGAGCTGTGTGTGATAGACATTGTTTTGACTTCGTTTAACCCTTTTACTGCCGACGTCCGACATATCGGACGTCGGCATTTTTGCCGTAAACGCCAACGTCCGATATGTCGGACGTCTGTTTTTTTTTTATCGTTACTGGCTACTGTTATGTTCAAATGCCAAAATATTCGGTATTTTGGTTGTTTAGGAGCAAAGGATGATGAAAAAAGCTATTTGAAGAACTTTGGATTTCTATTTTTAATCGTCTTTGACTAGAATTGACGAACTACCTAGACAGCTGTCAAAACCAGTTGATTGGGTTATGTTACTGAAATCTTCGTTCATTGTTGTTGTTGACAATGTTATCGAAAGTTTTTTGAAGTGTTACTTTTGTTGATCAAGGATAAAATGAGTAAAAGAGTTACATCTAACTCTCCTGTGAGTGAGGGAAGAATAATTAAGTGCAAGACGAACTGAGTGACGATTTCCTTCAGAACTTGTCAGATTCAGATGCCGAGAACGAATCTGATATTATTGTTAGCTAGGGCTATTGATGACAATCAAAGTGATATGGATGACACTGATGACGATCCTGACTGTATCTTACCATCAGATAATGAGGAGTTATTAGATAGTGAGGGGGATGTGGCACAGATAAGTTTACCTTCCATTTCCACTGGTAGGCCTAGAGGAGGCCTACCAATTTTGGGAAAATCCTCATAGTGCAGCTATGTTTCAAGGTAGCACCTTCAAATTTGGTATATGTTCTAAGCAATTGCTCTAGTTTATAATGATATCATGCTCATAATTTTAGTATAATTTTAAAAATAAATTATCAGATGCCAAACACAATTTTTATTTTTTTATTTATTTTTTATTTACATCATTTTTTAAAATTAAATAATGTGTGTGTTTCAAATTAAAATGTCTTTTTATTATTAAAAAAACAGCATTTAAATACGAGTAAATAAAATAAAAATTCATGCAAATCTAATAAAAAAGATACAGAATTTTTTGTAAATTAATGCACAACAGCGATTTTCCTCCTTGGCAATTTTGACTGGTACAATAAAAAAATGGCCGGCAGTAAAAGGGTTAACAAACAGCCATACACTCGCAGAAAAATTCTTGCGACAGTTCTCACGAGTAAAATTGTTAATCTAGTCAACATTTTGCCACAGTAGTTGCATAAATTCTCTTGCAACTTTACTCGCCAGTCTAAACTTATCTTAATATTGTTGCCAGTTTGCAGACGGCCAGTCGGCCAAATCAATCCCGCAATTCGGTTTTTGTTGTCACAGTGGCATTGGCTGGACAGCAGTAGACAGAAATCCCATTAGGTCTCTGATTGGTTATTCATCTGAACAACTTTCTTCACTCATGACTATCAATCAGAAAGTATTCGAACCGTTCAAACCAAATAATCCAACATACTAGGCTATATGTTGTTTTATAGTCTATGATTATAATGTAGCAAACATGTTGTGACTTGTACCACGGCCTTTCTTGTATTTATTTAATTTCTTGTGTTGTGGTGATGGGGTAATTCTATTCTTGTATTATCGTAAAGGGCAAACACATAATATTGTAGAGCCAGTAATTGATATCAATAATTGTGCTCGTATTCTGAGGGCAACTATGTAAGGTAATGCTCTGTACTGGTGTCTACTTATTCTACAAATCACAAATTAACCTCACTTCGATAATTACTGTAGCAGACAACTATCTAATGAATTCATATATTGGCCGGCAGTGATATATATTCGGAACCATGATACTTCCACGGAACTGTAAACAGGGCTGCTACCAACTATGATAATCTGGAAAAATATGAATTATGCATGAATTTCTCCTGAAAAACATGTGTAGTGATTCCGATACTCTATACCGTGGCTCTTTTCTCTTTATTCTGATACCAACAGAAATGCTTGAAATACGTTTGAAAAATTAAGATTACACAATTTATTACAACTAGTGATGTATGGAGTTGAATCTCGAATCCAAATGTCCATTCTGGGACAAAAGTTGATAGGTAATACGCAAATTACTGATTGGTAACTCATTTGTTTTACTTGCTGTACAATAACATGCAGATAGGAACAATAAAATTAACAAATTACTCCAGTTTATAAATATTATTATTATTATTGTGTTCTATATTTATTTTGGTACAGGAGTTAGTTGCTGGGTGGTAGACAGACGATCGCTAATTTAAATTTTATCTGTACATCGTACTTAATGTAGTACATGGATTCTCTATAAATTCATATCCATGCATTCTTTTGTAAATAGAATATATTCTGGAAGATCATTTTATAAGCTACTCTTTATAATATTTAAAAGGAGAAGGCAGAGGGACTTGTTATTTTTGGTAACACTGTGTTGGTAATATGTGTTCTCTTTATTTTTCCAAATTTGATACATGTCTTTTCCAAAAATCATAGAAAGAAAACTTATTAAATATACAAGATGTTATGTCAACACATTGAAAGACAGAGATAAAAACTAAGTAGTTTAAAATAAGTGGTAGTGAAGAAACGCAAAGTATTTCTTGCATATTGCTAGTGACAAAATTTGCTAGAGCACTGTAGATACGTGGCATTTCCCACAAATACAGCTGGTGACTATAAACCTTCTCCTTTCCACTTAGCGTATGGGTTAAATACCATATTACAGTTGTTTATTTGGTTTGAAAATGTACTAGAGAATCTCGACCCGAATACAAGAGAATTTGAAAAGAGGTTTTGAGTGGCCATCCTGTATATAATTTTTTCATTAGATGTAATACAAAATGGGTAATCTTCAATAAGTTTCCTAAATTCTGTTACAGGTTTTTAATACTATCTCTTACTGGTTAATGGATAATTTGTTAATAATAATATAATTAATGAAAACAAAAATAAAAATTTTAAATAGTGATGCTGGTTGGTTCTACAAGCATGTTTAAATTGACAAAATTGTTCACTCAACATCACAAATACGAAAATTGCTGATTTAAAGGAAAGGCAACTAATCCATTTATATAACTGTACAGTTTGTGTCTGAATTGTTCCAAATATACAGATATTGTTCTACAAAATGACTGAAATGTGCATATCACAGTTTAATTACAATTGGATGGTCTGATACCAAAGTGAACCAACTCCATATTTTTAATTTTTCAGTACGAACAATAATAGATTTTCAATGTTTGATGCTAAATAGCACTTTGAAATTGAAAAACATATTGTTGTTTTGTGATAATCTGAAAAGTTACACTAATTGTATCTTCATAATTACTGAAAAAAATTAATATAAAACTCAGCAAGGGATGAAAATATTTTTTTCAAAATATTTTTGTACTGACATGGTTCAGTCTGGTTCATGAAACTTACCATTGCACCCTGGGTGCTTCAGTGAACCAATATTTATATGTAAAATAAGTTACTTAAAATATTTTTCTTTCATCTTTAAAATTACTGAATTGTATCTAAAATGTTCTAAGGTGGATTTTACTTTTAAATTAGGGAGGAATAATAAGTTCATTACTGATTTTTCATTCTGATTTTATTATTTAAAAAGTGAGAAGACCAAACAAACACAGTATTACAAAATTAAAAACAGGTCAAATTTAATAAAACTTTATAGATTATCA
This sequence comes from Homalodisca vitripennis, assembly GCF_021130785.1. NCBI lineage: Eukaryota > Metazoa > Arthropoda > Insecta > Hemiptera > Cicadellidae > Homalodisca > Homalodisca vitripennis. The sequence goes on from NC_060210.1 coordinate 787,244, forward strand.
ACCAATTCTTCATCGTTGATGATTTCACTGGTAGTTATTTCCTGTTTCTGGAACAAGTCTTCATAAAATCCATGGTGAATCGGTGGCACAAGTTCTAACATTGATTTTAAGTCAGCCTTTTTTTCAGAAGAAAGAGGTTTGCCGTTAGGATTCTTTGTGACTAAGGAAGATGGTGAAGAGGAACTTGAGTCTTACTGGGTTCAGACCTCTTGGTTTTCAAGGGTTTTTTGATTTCTTTTTTTTGGAGCCGTTTACTGAGACTGATTGAGTGGTACTCAACATCACTATTGTGTGTGTACTTATAATACATGACATAAGGATGACTTTGTCTTACACATAAACTTCTGATCTTTAACCATTCAACTTTCTCTCCGTCACACTCTTTTCTGTTTGTAAGAGCTGCGCAAACTTGATCAGTAGTTATCAAATCTGTTTCCTTTATAGTAATGACTTTCAAATGCTTGCTTCTTTGACCTACATCCCTTTATTTATTTCAGCAAGCTGTTGTGGGACATAAATGTATTCGTGTCTTCTCATGCTTTTTTCTATGTGACCAAAATCCGTGTCGTTTGGCAAAAAACTGTGGCCTGGTATGGGAAATTTTTGCTCAATTTTCTTTAATGTTGTTTAAAGGGTTTTGCACTAGTCGCATGAGTAGGGATACCATTTTGAAATTCCTATTCTGGCCACCACATGAGTCGCACCACAACACAATCTTTTCTTTTGTAGGATGGTCAGAAATGTATTTCAAAAGGCAGGATCCAATTTCATCTGGTCCCCTTCCTCCTTGACATTCATTCCAAAGGTGCATTGTTCCTTTTGACGAGGCACAGTTTATGAACGCCTAAAATTATAAACGGACAATTGCCTCTTTATAATATGCTATTCCTGTAGGAACCTTTGGCAATGAGAATGTCTTCTGTAAATCAAAAGTTAAAACGGTGCATTCGCCGTTTTTTGCTTTTAAGCAAATTGCATGTCCCGCTTCATTTCATCTCTTGCTGCATTTTACTTTTCTATGGTGAAGCTCAGTATTGGCCAACACTTGATTGAGTTTCAATTTTTTTTTCTGCAGAGTCTAGTTCACTCTCAATCGCTTCTTCTGGACATTATATGAATCGCACACTTTACAGGTGTCCTTATGAGGTGTCTTAAAACCTAAATTGAAGTCTTTGTAAAAGATTTTTTCATACATTGACTGAGACACAGTCTGATCTTTAACATTATCCAGCTTCCCATTTTTTGGGCATATAAACCTATACATTAGACTTAAATTTAATTCAGCCCCTAAATACTTTTTGTTTGGATTATCTTTGCGACTGTAATGGCTAGTGTAGGCAGGAAAAAGATGATATATGATTTTTAACAGAGTTAATTCGTTCATCTGATAGTTTGTTTATGAGGCGTATGTTTACCTCTTTTGTCTACAACCTCACCACGACTAACTTTCATCAGTGAGCGATGAATCTTCGCGCTATCTATTTTAAGTGTTTTTTATAAACATACTTTTACAAATCCTGACATCAATATTTTGGACATGGCAAATAATAGTAACGAGAGTGAATTCTCTCTTTGAATCATCAGAACCCTTTTTTTCAAAAGCATTTCGAACTTTAACAGACCTACCAATAATAGCAGTCTGTGTATCAAATGACCCTGAATTCCAAAAGAGATCAAAAAACTTTTTCCTTTCATCAATATTAACTTTTTCAGCGCATTTCATTCTACATTTACAGTCAAACGGTTCAAATATTTTACTTGCAACAGGATTACCACTAGTACTCTCATAAGCTTTTCCTGAGTTTCTGATTTATCTTTCTAATATTTTTTTTTCCACTTAGCTGGATCTCCGTAGTTTCTCTTTCTTCTCTTCTTCTCGGGTGGTTTTCTTCTGTTGCTACGAGTGTTTCCTGTCTCATTTCTGATCCATCTGCCCCAACATCTTTTCCATCCTTCTTCTTCTTCTTCTTCCTTTTTTGCTTAGAACCACATGGGGACATCATCTGCAACATTAATGCCAATATAAAGCATGTACAAAGCCAACAATATAAAATAGTCCTATTTTATTAAAGTATGGTGGTAAAAGGATTACTGTAGTTAAATAATGTACCAATATATACACACACAAAAAACAAAATAAGGTTTGTTTTATTAAAAAATGAATTAATTAATCTATTATCATTGTCTATAAGCTTTATTAAAAATCCAGGGGCAAACAAACAATCAGCATTTTTACAATCTCGTCTGCCAGAATGAACTAACATCATTTAAATATCTGAACACTGTATGCCAGAGTGAACTAACTCCAAAATCCCAGTTATGACAACAGATAGTATATCGTTGCATTGCAGATATCTGTTAACAACACTATTGAAAGGCTACAACATTAATATGTTACAAAAAACACAACCACAACAACAGCTGATATTATGGAGGAATAGTTAGTTCACTTTGGCATAAGATGAAAATGCTAAATGTACACTAACCTATTGCATATAATTGAAATGACCTTAGATAATTAGTAAATGTGAAATATTTACCTTCACTAACTAATCTTCAGCATGTTGAGGTGGGATGTACTCGTCGCCAGAATCTATCAAATAAGTCGGATAAACTGGAGTTTAACTCACTATTTATTAAAGAAGAGGATGCACCATGAACCAACTCTAATGCGTCAGCCATGTTTTTCAGGAGTTAGTTCAGTCTGCCACACAAACAAAATCAAAATTCCCCGTATGGTAAAACAGAAAAATAAAATTTCCCTCACAAAACTCAGCTGTTTAATATGGGTTCTCTCTGGCATGTGAATGTATTGTATTTTATAAAGTAAGAAATGACAATACCGGAAAAACATTGAAAATTGGAGTTGGTTCAGTTTGGCATCAGACCATCCAATTACAGTGGCTTTTATTAATACAGATTAATATTAAACAGATATACTTCAAGAACGACTTAGTTACCTAATTAATATGATTCATTAGAAATTAGGTAGAGATATAAAAATATGAATCTGCTACATAAAGTGTCAGAAGAAAGTATGATAATAGCTATATTGCATAGACATAATTAATGTTTTTAAATAATTAAAACATTATCAAAACTGACAGATCAACACCGATAATACTGGGTTGTTTTTTAATGATGATACTATTAAACAGTTGAGTTATTCAGTTGTAAATATTAAATATTAAGTATTGCTAAAAATAACCTCCTTATACATGGCACTATCAGTTGGCCTAAACCTGGTATCTCTTAACAACTATCAGCTGAGTAGTATAAGCCAACAGTGGTAGGAACATGGCAAGGCCGGCCTGATTATCACACCAGTGCTGAGCACTGCTTTCTTACAAATATATCTGGCTGTGTATGTATGTGTATTTCCAGGTTATCTAAATTTAGTTTCTCATTGTGGTGAAACTTAAATGTTTTGATTTAGATGAAACAATATTGATTGATAATCTAGTTGTATGCAAATCTAGAAAAGGGTTTGCTAATAATTTTATGAATTATTGAATTCTTTAATTGGATGGTTATTAAAGGCAATAAAGTGGAACTTAAGGGTCAGAAAAACTTGGTGACAACAGGAAAAAATAAGAAACAGATCTGGAGCTTTTTCTAAATGGCAGTGACATTGACGTTTTAAACTATCTTACAGAGAGTTATTCTGAATGGCAGTGACATTGACGTTTTAAACTATCTTACAGAGAGTTATTCTGAATGGCAGTGACATTGACGTTTTAAACTATCTTACAGAGAGTTATTTTAATTATTAAGGTTTTGATGCCTTGTAATAGAATGATGATTGTCAAGTGAAATTTTTATTCTGTTTATTGTGATTTAAATAGTTAAAAAATCTTTACTTGAAAAAAAACCATGAATTTTCAATAAAATTAGTTTGTAATTTTTTCTGAGAAAAATATTAAATTTGAGGATGATATAAGGAGTAGTATAAAAGTAAGCCATGTCAGGTTGAACATTTTGAAAGTAATTAGCTGTCATTTGTTATTTCCACTAATAAATATGGATCAAATTCCAGGAATATATTTTACTGTGCTCTTTGTATTATATTGATGTTTGATGTTTTTCTTTTTCAGGAGAGTGGGTTAGATGAATCTGAACACATTTTATTCGGAGAAATGATTGTGCCAGAAATTGTGGATTATGACAACTTGTGGCAGAACGCAGGTATCAGGTATGTGTTTTTGCTGTGTATCGGTTTCATATGTTATTTTATAATAATGTGCTTTCAGAAATGATGTATAAATACAGGGTTTCTCCTATGATCGGTGAGGATCCTTAATTTGCTAGATAGTATCTGATCTGAAAGTGTTTTCACGTTGAGTAAAATTCAAATGAAAGTTATAATGTTTCAAATTGTTATTATTAATATTTGCCTAAGAGGTAAGTGGGAATATTTAGGTATAGAATCAATTGCAATTGTATTGTGGTCATTGAATTGGGTTGATTCAGGTTTGGTTGACATCACGCAGTATTAACACAAATGGTGTGCTTGTTTTAGATAATTTTGTTTTCATCAACCATGAAATTTCATTATGACAAATTGTGGCAGAATGCAGATATAAGTAATGTTACTGTGTATTAATTGTGTGTTTTTATACTAATAATATGCTTTCAGAGATGATGATAAATTAAAGGGTTTATCCTACCAATCTGTGAGGATCCTTAACTTGCTAGATAGTATCTGATCTGAAAGATTTGTGTTCAATAACATTTCAATGAAAGTTATATATTTTTTAATCTTAATATTAATTCTTGGCTAAAAGTTAGACATAGAGTTACTTTTTCAATGGGAAAGATTGTCAGTAATAATATTATAAAAAATCAATAAAAATGTATGTCACTTAAGATTATAATTATAAACAAATAATAAAACAAAAATCAAGAATGGCATGATAAACTATCAAAATCATAACATTTTGATCACACACACCTCTGCTTACTGCTAATCATAGTAATTAATATTAAGTCAAGATATACATGCACAAATTTTGTTACGACAATTTGTGGCAGAATGCAAATTATAGCTCATGTTACTACTATGTATTGATTGTGTGTGTGTGTGTGTGTTTTTTTTTTTACTAATAATATGCTTTCAGAGATGATGATAAATTAAAGGGTTTATCCTACCAATCTGTGAGGATCCTTAACTTGCTAGATAGTATCTGATCTGAAAGATTTGTGTTCAATAACATTTCAATGAAAGTTATATATTTTTTAATCTTAATATTAATTCTTGGCTAAAAGTTAGACATAGAGTTACTTTTTCAATGGGAAAGATTGTCAGTAATAATATTATAAAAAATCAATAAAAATGTATGTCACTTAAGATTATAATTATAAACAAATAATAAAACAAAAATCAAGAATGGCATGATAAACTATCAAAATCATAACATTTTGATCACACACACCTCTGCTTACTGCTAATCATAGTAATTAATATTAAGTCAAGATATACATGCATAAATTTTGTTACGACAATTTGTGGCAGAATGCAAATTATAGCTCATGTTACTACTATGTATTGATTGTGTGTGTGTGTGTGTGTGTTTTTTTTTTTTTACTAATAATATGCTTTCAGAGATGATGATAAATTAAAGGGTTTATCCTACCAATCTACGAGGATCCTTAACTTGCTAGATAGTATCTGATCTGAAAGATTTGTGTTCAATAAAATTTCAATGAAAGTTATATATTTTTTAATCTTAATATTAATTCTTAGCTAAAAGTTAGGTAGGCATATTCAGATGGAATATCTGAGTCAATTGCAATTCCACTGTGGTTAGTAAACTGGTTTGATTCAGTTTTGACTTCCATTATGCAGTACTAACACCAATCTTCCAATTGACTGCTCTTTGTAGACGATATTTCTGATGTTGACATTGAAAATCACATTTTAATAGTTTACTTTACCTGAAACAAATGTGTTATATATATACAAGGTAGGAGTAAGCCACACGACATGTGTAATACGCTTCGCTGAGGATCAGTGCAAAATTTTAAGTATATCGCCCATTTCATTATTGATAGATAGAACGACAAGCAATCATAAGGTAAAGCAATTTTTATTCCCCCAGCAAACAAAAGAGAAATTGTGACCGAGTGGTTGGGTTCAGGTTTCAACGGCACTCTGTCAGATTCCATGGTAACATCATAGAACTCATTATTGTCCATGTAGAAATGAAGTTTCATTCAAAATGTCAATTCTACAGATGAAATCTTTCTCGAGATATCTTACCACATGATTTATTTACAGTTTCGTGCAACAAGTTTCACAGCATTGTTCTAATAATAAAAGTTTGGTTGAGCTAGTGAAGGTAATACATTGCAAGTGTGATGTGAAATCAAATCTTCATAGCTAATTAATCACATACTATTATTTATTTTTGTAAGTCTATGAATTAAAATGTCACATATTGAAATCTCATATGATTATACTCAATTTATTTATTCTGCTATTTTCCCGTTGCGATCATGATTATCCATAAAACCAATGAAAAAATATTTGCAAACGCTCATTCAAATCCCATGGAGTGTCATGCACCATGTTCGAATTCAGTGAATGAGTAACTTATAGAAATGAAGCTTTGTGCACAATTTCGAGTGTATAGGTGAGTTCATTTTCAAGATATCATGTGAATAGACAGACAGAAATTAAATTTTTCCGATCCCGCGAGTAAACTACATAAACTACACTGACGCTTAGCCAATAAATAGTATAAAATAAAATATAGAATTGTTTGACAGACAAGTACTAAGTTTGGCAATGGGGTATTTTCATACATCAGTAATTGTGAATTGTAATCATTACAATTTATGTAAAATAAAATATATATGTATATAAACAAATTAGTATATTTTCACATAGGAATTGTATAGTAAATTACATGGAAATTGTAACATTTGTTTCACAGATCTGGATATTGCTAAAAGTTTTTTTGTTTGGTTAAGACATCATACCTATAGTTGCATACAAAATGTTCAATTTAATTCTTTAACTCAAAATATTCATTGTTAAATCTATCATAGATTGTTTCTATTCAATTAACACCACAAATATACCAATTAACACCTCTAATCTAATTTATAAATTTGTATGTAAAAGGATTGTAAAATTTATATTTTAGTAAGACACATTAGAATATTTTTCGAAATGGCTTTGATAATGTAATAAATATATAACATTGTGATACGGTGGGTGGTTTTTTGGCCGGTAATCAAAAATAGTATTGCCCTCTACTGCATATTGTAGTGTAGGTACGACTAACATAGGTTTACACAGTTGGCAGCGGACTCGGGTCTATTTACGGACATCTCTATCCTGTGCCGACTGCTATCACTTATCATTCAGTAGGAATTTTTCATTAAGGCTGTCTAACATCTCACTAAAATTTAGTAAATAAAGTTTTTAGTGATAATTTGAAAGAAACAAAAATTTTTAAAGAAGTTATATATAAATGCATTACTTAATTGCATTCCGTAAATCTTAAATATATAAGTATTTTACAATATGTTTAAAGGAATTGATTTTGAAAAAAAAGAGAACTGTTTAGTATTTAAATTTCAAAATTGAGCATTGATTGAGGACACAGTGTTACGTAGAGAATATTTTAATCTGCCTTATGGGGTAAATACATTTTTGGATTGCATAGTTACATTTTTTATTTTTGGACTATGGCAGGAACAATTTTAATGCCATGTACTGATTATGTTAGATTAAAGAAATCAAGCACACATAAACATAATATGGCGAAGTTAATTGTTTACAAACATTTAATTGTGAATCAAGTTACAGTCATAACATCTCAACCTTATCTCAAGGTCACCATGTATATGATAACACCAGTTTGTTGACGTAGATGTGTGAAGTTATTGTACCTCGACTTTGATAAGAAACAGTGCCAATTAATATTCTTATTTTAAAGCAAGAATCCTAGCACTCATCTCATTGTTAAATTAGGATGGGTCCTACAATTTCCTATACGTAAATTCAAATTTGAAATGAATCCTTTTAACCCTGGACTAATGTACTATAATTAGTAGGTGATGTCCAAAAATTCTAAGCCAAAATATATGAGTTATGATAACTTATAACTAGACTATTTTTTATGTTATCAAGCTAATTCTTCGTTTTTTTACGTCTTAATAAATTTAGTTTACAGGAATATGAAAAAAACTAAATATATAATATCTTAAAAATTATATTTTAAAATATTTCTACATATATAAAACAAATAAGAATTTTAAAATTTCAAGTTTGTTAATAAAAACTATATTGCTAAAAAGTATTTGACATACAAATATCTATTCATTTTATATGTAACATTAATTCTTTTTTTAAGAAAACAAAAAGCCTACTTTATTAACAAGTTGAGTAACATCAATTTTTGTAAAGACTAGTTTTTTTTTTTTAATTCGTAGTACTTAACATAAAACCAAAGATATTTCTGATAAAATAAACATATATTAAAAAAAACTAAAACTCTTTTAAGTACAATATTTACATCAGTAGAAAATGTTTTCAGAAATATAAAGATAGCTATCACTCAAATCGTCATTACGCACATCCATACCACTTGCAACCAAGTTACTAATTGGCGCATTTTCGTTTACGGGAGCCTTTGTCATTCCTGTTACAATATTTACTTACTGCCGTGGCTCTTGGTACCCAAGGTGGTACTTTGCCTCGCCAACACACTGCCTCCAGATCTCTATCCATTGCCTCTTCTTCCCTTCTTCCCAGTTTTCTTATGTCTCTTCTGATCTGGTCTCGCCATCTCAACTTGGGCCTTCCTGGTGGTCTTTTGCCCTCCGGATTGTTTACAAGGACGTTCTTGACTAAGGAGTTGTCCTCCTTCCTTAGTAAATGGCCAGCCCATCTCATTCTCCTACTTCTCACCTCGGCCACTATGTCTGGGTCCATATATAGTTGCCTCAACTCTACATTATGTTTTATCCTCCACTCTCCATCTTCAAGGGTTGGCCCATAGATTTTTCTCAATAATTTGTTCTCAAATATTATCAAACGTTTTTCTGTTTTTTTACTTAACACCCAGTTTTCTGAGCCATATAACAGAACTGGTCTTATAATGGTTTTATATATACGGAGTTTGGTTTTGTGTGATAGTAGTCGAGAGCTTAATAGCTTGTGGCATGCTGATAAACTTCTGTGTGCTGCATTTATCCTTTGTTGTATTTCCATGTCTTCTTCATTATTATTCGTCAGCATTACTCCCAAATAAGTGAAGTTGTTTACTTTTTCAAATTTGTGCCCTTCTATTTCTATATTATTTTCATTGTTTATTTGGGTTGTTCTCCCACACTCCATTATTTTGGTTTTCTCTTCATTTATGCTTAAACCAACTTTTTGTGTATGGTTTAGGAGTTTTGTGACAATATTTACAATATGTTACAATATTTAGATCAAATAAATAACAAAACTAAAATTAATTACTGTACTTTATACAGTTATGAAGCAAGGTGAAATATTCACAGCATAGTGAAATTTCAAAGCATTTGGAAAAATAGGTGGCTAGTAAAAGATTAAAAAGTATACGTCTGTATTATACAGACACCTGGAGTTGACGCCATTTTTACGTCATAAGTATAATATGGACCTCAGTGTTAAAAGAATTAATGTATTTTAGTAAAGCTGGTAAATATGTTTGTAATATAGTACAGAAATAGTAATTTAAGAATAATAACAAAAAGATTAAATTACAAATTACAAGAACTGTAATTTTACCAATCACATCTATACATCAGTGATTAATTTAACAAGTCTGTTCATAGGACATAAGTGTTAAATAAGTACTCAGTCTCTTCATATAATTGCTGGTTATTAGGTCATATAAATTACTAATCCAGTATTTGAGTTGAATTGAATTTAAAAGTATTTATTGTCAATTGTATATTAATAGCATGGCCAATATTTAACGATTTTTAAGGAAAAACCATGTAGTGTTTACAAAAATGTAGAACATAAAAATGCTCAGCTAGTTGGTGAATTACAATATGTGTGATATATAACAAAAATGCAGTACTAAATACAACCTAAATAAAACAACAAAAACTACAAGATAAGATCGCTAACACAATGTATGAAATATTGATATATAAATACAGAACACACTACTTTCTCCTTGTGGTACCTTGGTGTTTTTAGTATACTCTATAATATTCTATAAAATCAGTGTCTCGTGTCACTCAAATTACTAGCAGCTATATTTTTAAATATATTATAAAATCATGATCAATAGTATAGTAGTGAACAAAGTTAAATATGCATATATCTTATTCAAATTTTTATATGTCTAAAGTAAACATTTAAAAAACAAAATTTAATTTTAATTGATTGATCCAGCTAAAATCGATGTGATAATGGTATCAATTTTAATAATGGCATTAATTTTATTTGCTGTATATTTGTTTTATGAGTATATATTGCTCTAAATTACATTTAAGTAATGGCGCGAATAATAAGTAAATGAACAGGGGGATAGGATCACAATGAATGGTATTATGGCCTGCTACATTAAAAACATTCAATAAAACAATGAATGAAATGTAATTACAGTTAGGAAGATATGTGTAATGTTTTTTTAACAATAGTTTCATGTTCAGTCTAAATTAAATGTGATTGCAGTGATATTGCCAACAATTGTTATAGCTCTTGGAAATATCAGTAGTTTGACATTTGTCCATATTGTTTCAGTGATGTTGCCAGCCATGAAGAGGAAACTACCTTGCAAAAAGATGAGTTCCAGCGTCTCCTGTACGAGTGGCAACATCATTTAACTTGCATGCAGGTCAGTGTCCTTTGCATCAACATGACAAATTGCTTATAGAAATGTTGGAAAATCTCAAACATGATGAGGATTTGTGGATAATGTCTGCATCTCTTGATGACCTAACAAGCTAGATAGTTGTTCTGATTTGAGATTTTAAGCATCCGAGACTTTGTAAGTAATTGTAAAGGTAACATAGAATGAACACGTGATGTTATAGACATTGGCTCAAGTCCAGATCACATGGTGAGCTCTTCCCTAAATAAACCGCATATCTCATATATGCTTCAAAATTTCCCAATGTGCCATTTCATTCTCAGTATTCTTCTAAACATATCGTTGAATTATTGATTCATATATTCTGTTGTGTGTTTATGTTTTCGTAGGTTGAAACAAAAATTGTGTTTACAGGAGACCGACAACTTTCAGCAAATGCTGCCCGTAGAGGAACTCACTTCAGGGCAACCGTCCACAGTATTTAATTCTCTACAATCCAGCAACAGCTTAACACCTGCAGCTAAATTAGCAATAGATGAGCTGTTCCCACTGGAATCAATAAAGGAATCCCCTACTCATATGGACTCTAGGTAACATAGTTATGTGAAATAAGTTATTGAAATAACTGTATTGAATAAGTCCTTTTATACTTAAAGTTATCCTGTAAAAACTGAAGAATGATAAGAAATGTATGTTTAATATTGATATTCTAAGATTTATCACCACATTTTATATTGTTGGGTGAGGATTCAGAGTTAAAAATTTAAAGCTATAACTCATTATTTAAACTGTAAAATATGTAACAGCTATTTTATTAGATATTTATTAAAATTATTTAGATTGGAAAGTGCTGTAGAAATGTGAATATAAGTAGTATAGCAGATGAGACGTTTGATCAAGACAAGATAGTCTATAGTATTCTCCATTGCCAGTATCCTAAAAATTCTTCTCAATCTGAGTGTATATTTTAGAAGTGATATATTCATAATCATCTTTTTGTTTTAGTGAGGAAGAAGATGAAGTAATACCTGATGAGGTAATAGATGAAGCAGATAACAATGAGGTAATAGATGAAGTAGATATCAATGAGGTAAAAGATGAAGTAGATAACGATGAGGCAATAGATGAAGTAGATAACAAAGAGGGACCTGAGGCATTGCCTCTTCTAATGGCTGGGGACCTCACTAGTCTCCTTGAACAGTTTGAAGCCACAGAACAAGCAGAATGTACACAGCCAATCAAGCAGGAAGTCACAGTACCACCCTCTCCTCCACGCCCTTCCACTCAGACTATCCGTGATGCCCTACCCGAAGAAGTCATCAACAGGATAAAGGTGAGCAACACTTATCATAAATCATAATGTACTATTTGTCCTAGTAAACTAAGCACTATACGTAATGGAATAGTTGGTGCAGGACAGATACATTGCCCATTTACTTTTTGACTTCAAAACTCATTGGACCAAGATGAACCTGTGAACAAGTTAAAGTCTCCAGGATCTTTCTGTCAAGAATTATAACAAATAAATATAGATAAACAACTTGTTCACCTTTTAACGTTAAAATCAATAATGTTTGGACCAAGAATGTATGTATAAAGTTTTAATTGTAAATCTTGCTATCCTTAGTGTGTAAAAGTTATTGTAAAGAAGGATGGGAAATGAACTAATCAAAAATAACTAAGGAAAGTAACAATTAATTATTGTTTAATTGTTAATATAATTAAGTTATTATTCATAATTAGAGTAATTAATAAAATATAAGTTCATATAAGTATTTTTTTTGCAGGCAACTCGTGAGAATCACAAGAAACACATAGCTGTGATACCTGCGATGCCAAACAAAAAACAAGGCAAAGCGGCAACAAGGATGCAAGATGCCGGAGTCGCGCTGTCAAGAAATAAACTGTTGAAATTGGTAAATTAATTTCCAAACATTTTATTAATTAATCATGCTAATTTTTATTTTGCAGATGGAAAATTTACATATATGTTTTGTTTCTGCCAGGTAACTGGAGGATCAAGTGGGGAGTCTGTTCGTTTGGACCATGACTACTGTTCAAATGAAGACATCCCAAGCAGTAGTAGCGGGTCAGCTGTGTCCACGCCGGAGTACCATCTCCAGGAACTCCAGGAAGCATCTCCAGCTCCAGAGTCTAGTTCCAGGAAAGACTCTGGTCTCGAGTCAGGAGATTTAAGTGAGGAAGATAACAAGTCCAGAACTGTTTGTGATCATAAAACAAAAATAATGGTTAAAACATCGACAGGACTTCGAAGCATGAACATAATTCCAGAAAAAAGTATTGTAGTCAATAGTGCATCAGTAATGAGGACTGATGTTCCTATGATGTCAGTCCTAAAAAAGAACAATATTAAGTTGGAGGACAATATTAAATTAGAAAACAATGGACATTCGTATGACAATTGTAGTACAGCTAGTGTAGTGATAAAAAGTGAGGTACCTGACTGTAGTAGTGGTGATGGAGTTGTGGAAAACAGTGGTGTGAAGAAGAAGCGAAAACTGAATTTGGAGGAATATAGAGTGAGAAGAGAAGAGAGAGATAGGATTCGCAGCCAGGAGAGCAGCAGAGCGAGTACTCCTGTATCCTGCAGTACCCCTCCTACTAACACATTTTCCACTTGCAAAGGTTTGTATCTTTTTTATTTTTTACTTTTGAAAAAAATCTATAAAGTATGTTTGTTATTACTGAAATGTTTTTAAAAGACTACATATTTGTTATACTGAAATAAGGTTATCACTTAGATACAATAGAAAATACCAAATGAACAAATTTGACCGAGTTCAATTTTTAATACTATGAATACGGTATGTGTTAATTCTTGTTTGATTTAGGATTAGTAAGTTTCTGTAGAGCATTTCATGTTAGTTCAACCACTTTGATGACACCCATCAACCCTAATCTTTTATGAAAGTTGACATGTTTGTAATTAAATTTACAACATTTTTTGCACCATCTCTTAACTTAATGGTTTACAGCCAAATGTTTAGGTAATGTATTTTACATTTTTTCCTGTGTCCAGTGGTAAGAAATTATAAAATCTTTCTTGGTCCCAACCAATGTGTATATTACATTTTTTTTTTTTTTTTTTTTTTTTTTTTTTTTTTTTTTTTTTTTTTTTTTTTTTTTTACTGTACTTCAATATTTCAGGAATTATGTTTTTAATGTTAAGTGTACATACAGGCTTCTATATTAGAATTCCAATGATTTAAGAACAGAAAATTGCATGGCTTTAGACATAATATAGGGACACTTAAAAGTGCATGGATTTGGACATAATTTAGGGACACTTAAAAGTGCATGGATTTGTACATAATATAGGGACACTTAAAAGTGCATGGATTTGGACATAATTTAGGGACACTTAAAAGTGCATGGATTTGTACATAATATAGGGACACTTAAAAGTGCACGGATTTAGACATAATATAGGGACACTTAAAAGTGCATGGATTTAGACATAATATAGGGACACTTAAAGAAGCAAATGACATAAAAATCATGTTCTATTCATACATACTTCCTGAGAATTTCATAAGTTTAATATAACCACTTAGATTTGATACTAGTAATGAATAGGAAATCGCATCATATTGAAACATATGTTATTAAAAAAACATTTGCTGATGAACTAATGAAATGAAATTTGATTGTAACTCTTTAGTTGACTTATGTAGTTGTAGGTTTTAGTATTATTGTTTTATTACTACATGATACATATTTCACGTTTTGATTATTTTTAACAACTTATATGAAGTTTGCAGCCAACAAATGTTTTTATGTAACCCTATTCTATTGTTTTTATCAAACAATAAGTTCTGCTTGAAAGATGTTTCATTGCTTGACTGTTTCTTGACGAACACAATAATAATAAAAATGTATTAAAATGGAAGCTGCAATAAACATTGTACAATAGTATCTGCACCAACAGGCTGAATATTGAAATAAACAATCGGGAATGATTCCTGCCTGAGTGACTAAAATTAATCAGCTGTAAAATCTGAACTGTAGGGCAAAATAATTCAGTGTCATCACTTACATTAGTGACAAGGAAATGCTATGCAGTTTAACCCTTTGAGCCCCAGATCTAAAAATATAGTTCTGCAAATTTTTACCAAGTCTAGTTTTGCAAGTAACTGTCTAAAAACCCCAAGGCCTTTTCAGTGATTTTGTACGATTTCATTTGAAAAATCATACCAGCACTAATATACTAGCTAATGGCCTAAATAATACATTAAAATGTTTTGAATAAGGTACTTTACAAATAGAAAATTCAATAAGGGCTAAACAATTGTTATGTACTTTTATATATATGTAAAATAACACATATGTGCAAACTAAAAAAAAATAAAAAGTTACATTTAACATTTTTTAGAAATAAAACAAGGAACAATTAACCCGTGGGAAATAATTTTATTTCATTTGTCATGTTATTGCAAACATACAAAAAAAATTTCAGACTGATTAGTTCAATAATAAATATTTTGTAAAATTTTTTTTTTTTAATGACACAAAACCTGGAAATCGCATAAACTTTACCACAAACTGTTTTATAAAGTATCAACAACTAAAATCTGCTGAGTACTCACCTAAAAATTGTGAACTCTGAGTCTGAAGTCCTCTATGAGTAGAATAAAATGTTTATTTACAATATGTACACTATTTACACTGTTTAGTTTTATATTAGTCTACTTTGAGCAAATTTGCTTTATCAAGCACTGAGTGCCACCCTTCCTTGCACCCAATACATATGGTTCTCGATCTTTTCCTTCCTTTTTTCATATAGTCAGGGCCCCTCTTGTGCAAACAAAATAGGTTTTTTCTCTCTTCCTGGATGTGGAACAACACAACACAGTCTACTAAACGTAAACAATGTCACAGCTGATGCAGATGTTGTTCTTAGTAACAGCTGATCTTCTTACTCTTTCTTTAGGAGTAGTGTAAATATTATTTAGTAACCTTTGACCATGCAATCATATTGTATATGTATGAAAATAACATTATATGTTCTAAAACCACTGGTGTCGCTAAAATTAAACACTTAAGAGCCATTTATAATAACTTATATCATGCCGACGACATATCGTCGGGGGGTTTCTCGCACTATTTTTACCGCCGGAATATCGTCGGCCTGGGGTTTTTAGACAGTGAAATTTACCGACGATATACTGGCAGCTGGGGCTCAAAGGGTTAAATAGCCTTCAGATGCTGAGTGCCAAAACATTCTGGTTGTACATAGAATTGCCACTTTATAATGTTACATCCATTGACCAATAACATGGCATATAAAAATTATTTTTTTTTTTACCAAATTAAGAAATACTCAGTTATTTATTATTTGAAGACTAGAAATAATAGGTGGCCTGATTATTTTTCACACAAAAATCATTTAAAGATGCTCTAGTCTTATAAAATTATTTTTACAAACTAATGTGAGGTAAAATTGTTGCAAATTCGCAGAATGCATGTATAGTGAAAACAAACTGTTAGTATGACAGTTAATGTTTTTGTAGGAACAAACATTGAAAGGCCAATAATGCAGAGTGTTGAAGTGCAAACACAAACCAGCGATATTATTGATCTCACATCTGAATCTCCCCCTGTTTACAAGGCTGATGGAAGGAGCAGGGAATCCAGGTATGATTGAAGTTGAAATTTAATAGAACATTTTTCAAATGACCAATGCAATGTTTTTACTATTAAAGCTCTAGATTCTGTTTTAGTTGCATATGTGTAAATAAAATTGTACTTAATACATTGTTTTCTTTATGAATTACATAAGTTTCAGGCATATAACTTTATATTGATTACATAACATTCCTTGTTCTCTAGACCATATTAGTTTTGTTTACAGCTATTCCATTGGGACATTCAGACCAATTTCAAAATATTTACGTTTTTATGTGATATTATTTTAACAGATTTGAAATGTACATGTTTAAAAACCAACATTTTATATTTATACATATCATAGTCTTATAACATAGTTATGGAACAGGGACATTTTCTACAATATTATATTTGCTATTGTTATTTGTCGTTTTTGTTGTTTTGATGGGATAATTTTGGATACTGCACATTTAATCTAATAGTTAAATAGAATCTAATATTACTGTGAGTTAAAAAGTAAATAAATATTTTCATTCTTATAAACTTATTTATATTTGATATTTCTATGTCTTTCAAATTTTCAATTTAATACTGCAACAGGAATAGCAATTTTAGTTGATTTTTATAAATAAATACATGTTACGGAGGGAACGTAACGGACAGGACAGAAAGTTTACCTGAATGAATAGATAAGTTGATGAATAAAAAGTAATTTATGAATAAGTGTTTAAAGTTATTATAATTAGCCATTTTATCATAAATATAGGTAAAAAATGTAATATGATGAAAAAGCTTATTCTACATAATGATTGCTCAGGCTCAAAAAACTAAATTGAGAAATCTTTTTTACAAACTGATACATAACTATCCCAGCTGGGTTGTGGTTATGACAAAATGCCATTTATTTTACACTTTAATGTATGACCTATTTTTATAAACTTTAAAAGTAGTCCTGCTATTGCCTTTTGAAGTGCATATTAGAAAAAACAAACTCTGTCTTTCTCTTCCTCTACTAATGCTCTATTGCATCTATGTAACTACGGTATGTATGATTGCTGGATGAGAAGGTCTGGCTTGATGTTATCCTTTGAAATTCTTTGGAATATCAGCTTCAAATTCTTCTTCAGAGAAACATAATTAATTATACAAAGTTTTTTGTGAATAGGATAGAATGATTTCTATCAGGATTGTCAGAATGTGATTCAGCAAGCTTGAAGTATGCTGTATATTTAGGCATTAGCTTTATTATTTGTATTCCTTAGTTTTCTCCTTGGTCCTGGTTTCATCAGTTTAATTTATTAGTGTGCAGTCCCTTAATACATAGATATAAATTTGTATTGAGTAAATGAGAAATTCTTACCTTTTTGCTATGCAAGGTGCATGCAGGCTTTAGAACTCTCTAAAATGTAAATGAAAAGTTCAGAAATAGTTTGTATTGATACACATAAACAATGAAAACCGCTTTGTTTCCCTCTCTAATCAGCTGATTGTCATTTGTAGCCTATAATATGAACTTGAGGGTCAGAGAAATCAAAACTAAAATTTGTATCTAGTGTAGGTAATTGGTAGCCTAGTTTACATTACAAAAATCACACAAATAAAATAAATGTAATTTTTAGTTTTGTGCCATGGAATAGCTGTTTAGTGAAAAAGTTCAAATAAAACCAAAGTTCTTAATGACCATGTTGTAGTATTGAATTTTAAATCGTATATTATTTTAAATAGATGACTGTTTTCAGTTGTTATTATGTTTCTATTTCTAAAAAGGAAATAAAAATTAAATTTTTAAGGTACTTTGACCCACCAAGCGATTGTGTCTGTAAATTCCTAATGGTCCATGACTGTAAGGTGTGGTAGTGATAACCATAACAAAATCTCCAGCTATTGGGACTAATTTGTACCAAACGTGATTTTGTGTTTTAGAAACGACTCAAAACGTAAGAGTTATCTGCGCCTTGAGAGCTCTTCAAGCTCGTCGTGCAGTCTGGAATCTGAACTTCATAGAACCAGAACAAAACGAAGGTCTAGAAGGTAATTATTTTTAGTTCACATGTTGAAATATTTTTATCTACCATAACTTATTAACAGTCTAAATAAATGTATGTGCTGAAGAAATTGTTCTCATAACAATAAAATATTTCTTCGTTATTCAAATTAACAAGAAGAATTTTATAAATAATGAACATTCTAACTAGACATGAATGCTGAATTTAAACATGTATTTAAACGTAGTGATGTCATATTCAAACATAGTCCTCTTATTCCTTGTGTAGTAATTATTATTCGATGGATATAAATTATGCTATATTTTCAAACTAAATATCAGAACCTATTTTTAGTGAATTGTAAATTACAAGATCACTGATCTGAAATTCTGCAGCACCATGTTTATCGCGTAACACATCGTAAATCTTAAATGTTAGTTGAACAATTTATTCATATAAATAGAATGACTTCAACTGTTTCAGTAACAAGAGGAGAAGGAATAGCGTGTCACGTATGTGGTCTAGGTCTCGGTCACGCTCCTCGTCTAGATCCCGACATTCAAGGTTAGTCTTTTTCATACATTACTCTTGCAGTTAGGCTGTTTTAAATGTTTTATCATAGTTAATAGTGTGAGATAGTGACCAGTCTTTGATTACACTCTTAAATGAATTTAAAAAATACTTTCCATAGTACCCGATGGTTGAGATACACCCTCACATTGCAACTTGCAAAGTTGCAAATAAAAGTATTTACAAAGTATGATTCACTTATATATCTACACCTTAAGATTCTGCAATGATTATAATCTATTCTTAAAGAGATGTTGTCATGAGATGATATTTAATACAGCAGGTTTTGAGGACAATGTGCCAGGAATGTTGTAGGCATTTTGTGTTTAGGCTCTTTGTTTCCATAAAATAAAATGATAGATTCAAAATTCGCAAAAATATTTATTTTAAATTGAAAATGTAAAAATGCAGTTTTGCAGATTAAGGCCTTGTATGCGAGTTATCAAAACATCAGTGATGGCAGGTTGGTTAGGGTCCACATTAGACAGTGTGTGTATGTTGGGGTGAGGGGGTTGCCCTATCCTCGGGTTTTTGATGCTGCAGATAAACTATAAGAAATAATTGCATACTTTTTATTTGATGGAGCAAAGGGCTTGTGCTCAGACAACGGTAGATTAAAAGGTGAAACCAGGAAAGTAGAATCTAACCTTTTATTAATTGAATAACCCCAGACTGTTATAAATAAGCACCAAAGTAATTAGGCAGCATCTTGAGTCAGAAAACGAAAACATTAAAAAGCATCAATTCCTTGCATGGTGGGATTATTAGAGAAATTAAAAGATTAGACGGAAAGCACAACATTATAACTGCTTTTAAAACCCAAATCTCTCTCACAGCAAGTCCTGTAATAACCAAACAAAACTAAAATGGCTGGTAGGACTCAAAAAAACTTTCATTATACTATAACAAGCTCTTGTGACAGGGAACCTTGTTATATATTTTTCTGTGATACAATAGATTCAACAAAAAGAACACTAATAATGAGAATTAAAAGAACAAAAAACACTATGAGAATGAGCTAGTGGCAAGAGAAGGTTTTAAATTATTGCTTAACATTAAACAATACAAAATATGCTATGAATATTTCATTTGTATAATATATGGTATGTGAAGTCATTTTTACATATATCAGAATAATTTTAAAACTGGCGTGTTCAGCATGAAATGACCTTAAAAAGACATTTTAAATTTTCCTATTATGCAAGAAATTAGTTAATTTTTTTCTCTAAAAAAGAAAAAAATTAACAATCATTAACTATTCTGGTTTTTCCATAAAATTCATGTGACGGTCATTTTGAAAATGACTACTAATTATATATGGCGTACAACATATTTTCCAATAGATTTTTGTGAATGTCTTACTCATAGGGAATCCATAAAAAAGATCAGGAAAATAAAAAAATATTGAGCAACGAATTATATTTATATTAGGTGATTTGAAATGGATTGACCCCAAATATTTATGCGATTATGTTTTATTATAAGTCATCTACATTAATTTCTCATCACGTCATTCTAACTGTGTCATTAGACAGGTGATTTTGTTTTGTATTGTTTTTTGGGAACTTTTAAATTTTGAAATCATTGGTTTCTTAGTCTATTATTATTCCATTGTAGTTAATAGTAAGTAAAAGAATTTTACTTTTTAGTGTTGATGTTGGTCTGTTACTTAAACACAACGGCCAAAGTGTCACAAACCTTTTATTGGGTAGCAATAACATTTTAATGTATAAAATCATTCTTCTTCGTTGTTAACTATGAATGTTATATTGCATCCAGACGGGTGAAATATTACTATTTTATGTTTAAAACCTTCTCTTTCACCATGCAACACCGGAACTGACTGTATTAAAGTTTGATAAATTACTGTTGTAATGTGTAAAAAGTCAATTTATTTTAACAGTGTAGTAATTTGAGTAAAGAATTTTGAGAATGTTGTTCTTGAAGTTAAAGTATTGTTTATTATTTTGAAACAAATTATTGTTCACTTTTAGTCGGTCGAGGTCAAGATCTAGGTCAAGATCTCGTGAAGGAAGGCAAAAATGGCGAAGCCGTTCTCCTTACAAGTACAGCTCCCGCTCTCGCAACAGCAACCAAAGTGAGCGTGACTACTACACGAGAGACTGGTCATGGAACAGGTAACTTCAATCTTTTATTATTATATTTCTTGTATTTTAATGTTATACATTGAATAATGTATAATACATTGGCCTTCAGTTACTTTTTGGGCCAAAATAAATAATGTTTTAGGTAAAAATCAGATTGTAATGTCTTTAAAAATTAGCAAAATGTATAGAAAACAGATTTTCTGCTGACAATTTCTGAAAAGAATCATCTTTGAGTAAAACTTTGCTTTTTACCAAATCATTAATTTAAGAAACAAAAGAAAACTATACAAGTCTTATCTGAATATTTAAATAATAAGAACACCAGGTTCAGACAGAACCGCCCATTTTGGTAAGCTGATGATGCTAATGAAAACAAACACATATGTACTGTACGAATGGTAACTATAGCTGTGATATTTTTACTTATCAATATTGTATTTTCAGACAATCACAATATTTACTTTATTATCAGTGGGAGAGAACAAAAAACAGTAGGTCCAAAGATATTAAAATCAACATTTTTATTAAAAGGGTTATTTTTGCTTCAGTAAGTTTCCCTGCTTTGTTATATATATTCATAAATATTCGATTATAATTCACTTGAACTTATTAACGATTTTTAAAATGTATATCTGAAACTGTGAAACATTGTTTTTTAATTGAGTTTACCTATTCATAAGAATAAGAAAAAGTTCTAGTAGAGTAATTAGATCATATTGAAACTGGTTGATAATCAGCTAGAAATTCAGAATACGGTTTTGGTCGACACCATGCTTTAGAACTTTCTTTTGACTTGCCTTTCTTGTGACCACCTCAAATCTGCAAGAATGAAAAATAGTAATAAACAACAGTATTTTATTGTATCAATATCAAAAAGTAAGTGTGTTAAAATTAATGCAAATTTGATGTTTATGTGATAAGGTCACGTTCTCCTGGGAGAAGAAATCAGGACTTTGGAGCTCAAGAGAAAGTGCGCCAGGTGGAGGAAAGGAGGGTAATTTATGTAGGAAGAATCGATGAAGGCACTACTAAAGCTGACCTTAGAAGAAGATTTCAGCAGTTCGGACCAATCATCGATATCAGTGTGCACTTTCGGGAAAGAGGGTAAGTATCAGAGCATTCAATCTGTAATAAGTAGTCATTACAGTGTTTAGAATAGAGAGTACAGGAAATACATATGAACACTACAAAAGGGAATTTTCTGTAGAGAAATAAATGCAAAGTGATTTAAACTCATCAGATTAGTTTGATAGGTAACCAACACTTATGCTATTTAATATGGATGTGTCATTTTCAACAGAGACAACTATGGCTTTGTGACATTTGCTTACAAAGCGGATGCTTACAAAGCGGTGGAGCATGGTAACGATGACAGAACCCAGCCTCACTATGACCTCTGCTTTGGCGGTCGCCGAGCCTTTTGTAAACAACGATATGCTGACTTAGGTGAGCAAATGTAATAATATCTTAGTCAAAGTATTCATATAATATAAAACCTATTTCATCATAATTTACAATGTTTTGGATTTCAATTTACTAAACGATTAATATATTTACGTGATTATGAGTCTATAATTATATTGCTAGTATAACAATCTACACACAAGAAGAGTACTAACTGGATAGCTGTTTTGAACATGTCTTTATATTCATTTTCGCTGTCTTCTAGACTCAAATCGGGAGGATTTTGCAATTTCTGGAGAACTAGGAATTGTATTTTTTTAATTTTCGTAACAAACCTGGTTGAGTTTTACCTGCTACACGAAGTTGGCAGTGATGCGTTGTATGATTAAATATAGTATTTCAGAATTGTAATGTTAATTTATGTTTACCACGTACACCATACAACCACAGTGATAGACGAACTTCTTATGGGAGTGTTGCTTATTGAAATAGCAAAAAGGATTGGAAGTTTTATCTAAATCAGTTCTCCTACAATCAGGATAAACTCTTGTATAGGGTTAATGAGAAAAAGAAGGTTGGATTGTTCTGTAAGCTTCTTTCTTTCATTGCATGCTGCTTTTTTCTGGTACAGTTTCTAAAATATGCAGTAATGCAGATGTGATCTTACCGAACAGAAAAAAAGGTCACACGCTACTCTCAAAATACAATGCAACACTCCATATCTCCATATTAATTTTCCATTGTTCATTAGGGAATGAAAAGGCAATTTATTGTAATGAAAAAGTCATGACATGTTCTTTCAGAATTCCTGGATTGTAAATTAGGGTTCCACAAATCAATTATGCTTTACATTCAAATCATATACAGGGGTGCTGAAAAGTCCCAGGACGGTCTAATAACTTTTGAACTAATTACAATATAAGAACCAAAATTTACATCAAGCTTTTGCTCATATAAAACTATTATTTTATGTATTTCACCATGATATCCTGCTTATGGGGGACGTCCCGCTAGGGGTTGGTGAAAATTCTTAAATAGAAGCATAGGTCGAGTCGTACATAAAATTAAAGCTCTTTTTAATTAGAAACATTTTGGCGAAAATCTGACGTAAAACAGTTGACGCATTACAAAATGGCGGACACTCAAAGATTATAAAATACAGAATTTTTCAAATGCAAACATTCTGGTTGTTAGAGAAAACTGAGACACTTAATCTTTTATTTTACTTCTTTTACTTCAAATCACTTACCAAAACAGTTATAACAAATGTTCAAAGTGTTTGCCTTCAGTTTGCTGACAATATCCCAATCGATTGTAGAACGCTGATATCGCATTGTTTAAAGCTTGGACAGGAACACCCTGAGCTTCTCTTACAATACGGTTTCTCAACTCATCCAAATCTTGAGGTTTTGTTTTAAACACTTTTTCTTTGAGGTAGCCCCAAAAGAAGTAGTCTAAAGGGGACAAATCTGGAGAACGGGCAGGCCATTCTATTGTTCCCCTTCTACCAATCCACTTATGTGGAAAGACATTGTCTAAAAAATGTCTTACATGTACGCCATAATGTGGAGGGGCTCCATCTTGCTGAAACCAGATATTTTCAAAATTATCACTGGAAACACGTTGAATTTCAGGAATTATCTGGTTTTGGAGTAATGCTAAATACACTGCAGAGTTTAAATTTCCCTCTATAAAGAATGGCCCTACCACATGCCGCCCCACAATACCGGCCCAAACATTTAACTTTTCTGGATGCTGAGTATGTGTTTGTATCATCCAATGTGGGTTTGTATCGCTCCAATAGCGGCAGTTGTGGCGGTTTACTGTTCCATTCAAGCAAAATGTTGACTCATCAGTAAATACAATGTTTGCTAAAAATCCCAAGTTTTCATTGATTTTATTCATCATAACTTCGCAAAACTCGATTCTACGATCAAAGTCGTCTTCGCTTAGTTCCTGCACCAATTTAGCTTTATATCCTTTGTAACTATTAGTTTTTAAAATATCTGAGACTGAATATCGACTAATTCCTTGTTGTTGTGCTATTGAGACAATCGATTCATGTGGGTTCTCAACAAAACACTGTAAAACGTCTAAAGCTTTGTCCTCATTGGTCGTGGTCTTGGGCCTTCCGGATCTAGGGAGATCTGCAATGTTTCCTGTCTGTTCAAACCGCTGTATTGTCCTTCCCACAGTAGATTTTGAAATTGGAGGTCTATTGGGAAAAGTATCATTAAACAGATGCCTTACCTCATCACTTGATCTAATACGGTCACCAAACCCGCGCATCATTAATAAAGTTATTCTTTCTCTCTCGGAAAGCGCCATAGCAAAATAAACTAGCACTACTGAAACTACTTGCAATATTAGGGCTTGAAGACTTCTAAGTGACTGAGTTGATAAAACAACTGTATCTGTCAGCTGGCAATTTCATTGTTGTCTTTTTGGTCTTGTTTGCTCCAGCTGATTACCTTCCAAATAAGGAAGGTAATAACCTTACCTGCTGATAAGGAATTTCCAGATAAACAATGCGATATCAGCATTCTACAATCGATTGGGATATTGTCAGCAAACTGAAGGCAAACACTTTGAACATTATTTTGTTATAACTGTTTTGGTAAGTGATTTGAAGTAAAAGAAGTAAAATAAAAGATTAAGTGTCTCAGTTTTCTCTAACAACCAGAATGTTTGCATTTGAAAAATTCTGTATTTTATAATCTTTGAGTGTCCGCCATTTTGTAATGCGTCAACTGTTTTACGTCAGATTTTCGCCAAAATGTTTCTAATTAAAAAGAACTTTAATTTTATGTACGACTCGACCTATGCTTCTATTTAAGAATTTTCACCAACCCCTAGCGGGACGTCCCCCATAAGCAGGATATCATGGTGAAATACATAAAATAATAGTTTTATATGAGCAAAAGCTTGATGTAAATTTTGGTTCTTATATTGTAATTAGTTCAAAAGTTATTAGACCGTCCCGGGACTTTTTAGCACCCCTGTATGTAGGTGAATTTTGCTGTGATACGACTTGACAGCTATTTACAACAAAATAGCGTCTCTTGCACATATATTTTTATTGAAAATTGAAACAAACTCAGAAATTTCAATTAAGTTATGTTTTTTGCATTGAATTCTGAGTCTGAAATTGCTTGTATTGGCTGATATCTAATGTAAGGTAATGAACTGACTTTGCTGTTTTTCACATATGGGGATTTATATTGTCTTTATAAACAATGGTTACTCTTACAAATAAATTTGAAAATCTTGTACAGGTACCTTTGACAAAGAAATATTTAAAACATTACTTATATCTAAAGGTGTGATTTGTTTCCAGATGGGATGGCCTCCAGTCTTCAACATCCGTACAATGTATCAAGACCTGTGCAGAGGTCTGACGACTCATTTGACAGTATGCTCCATGAACTGAAAACCCAACTGAGGAAACGCTCATCTGTTTGACCTTTGCTCCTGTGGCTAGACGTGGTCTTAGTAATGTTGTAGATAGTAAGTAGCCGAGGTGATTATTTATTTTATACTGGAACTGTATTATAGTTGTTATTTAATTCATACTTGTTAAATTGTTTTAGGTTTTTATTTCGAGGTCACTTTATTGGATGTTCCATAGTTATTTGTAAATACCTAATTGTAAATCAACTACTGATTAATATTGATAATTTTGATTATGAAATATGTCACGTTTATTTTTATCATAAAGATCAGCACCTTAGTTGGTTATTTTTGTAATTTGTATACGATGACTTAATGATTTAATAATTGTAAGTTTGTTGTGTTTAAAAACATGAATGTTGCAAATATTTACAATTTGCCAAGGAATTTGTCATAACAAACTTTGTATGAATTGTTTGAACTTCCAGTCCAGGTTCAATCATTGAGCTCGGTGTCAAATGCGTCCTTTGACCTCTGCAGTGGTCTTGTTGCACTGAGCTAATTTTGAACACTAGTGGCCATTCCGTCTGAAAACAAATAAGACCCTATGATATAAGTGATGTTTGTTATGTATTTTACATATTTGTTACATACCAGATTTAAAATATTTCATAGAAAAGCTAGTTCAATGAAATGATTTGAAATGGCTGTTGAATGATTTTCATTCAAATGTATCAGTGGGAACAATTTTTTCTGTGAAATATTTTAAATCTGGTATGTAACAAATATGTAAAATACTTATTACATAACAACACCTATATCATAGGGTCTTATTTGTTTTCAGACGGAATCAAAATAGCTCAATCAAAATTATCAATATTCATAGGTTGATTTACAATAAGTTTTAGTACTCGTGGAACATCCAATATAGTGATCTCTAATGAGTAATTAGTTTGAAATTGTAAATATTTGCAGCATTCTTGTTTACACAACAAACTGATCACAACTGAAACATGATCAAATTGATAAACAAAGTAATCTTCATGAGTTTCGATTTATGTACAGTAATATACTCTCTATAGTGTATTTATTTTTGACATAACTTACAAGGAAAATTCAATTCTCATAATTTGGAGTTTTTTGTATGTTAGATCTCAAATAGATATTCTCAGATATTTTCTGAATGCGATAACAAGATTGTTGATGTTAGCGATATCAGGGGAGTTTAGGCTGTGCTTTGGACTATATTATGTAGTAAGAGATAGTTGTAAAATACATTTACCAATAATTAATGTGTTCTATTGTGGTTTGTAAAAATAATCAGTAATGTTTATGTTTATCTCACATGTTTAGAGACTTTCACAAGTTAATGGCATGTAATCAATGCAGGTATTTTAAGCAATTTTGAAGACATAAATTACGTTGTCTATAATTTTTTTTGTACATTATTTAAGGAATCAAAAGATTTTTAATGTAGTTAGTAGTGTAACCACCATTGCAAATTTTTATTTTTGTATTTTTGTCATGGCTCTCATAATTATACTTTTTAAATCAAAATTTATATATGCATTGCGTTTTATTTCTCATAGTTTAGAAATAGTTTACGACAGTTATTTAACGACATGTTAATTTTACAACGAAGAAACATTTCAGTTAATTTTGTTATTGTAAACTGCCAGTGTAATTGTGTTAACCCTAAGTACGGTAGTTGTCCTACTGTCACTATATTTGGTACCAGTGATGTGTTGTACCCTTAAGTTGCTTCTTACTTCCTCAAACATTTACGAGAAAAGTTCCAAGAAAGTATTTTGAACAAATCCCACTATGAAGCCTGTCAATTCGATCTATTCTCTTATAAATGAACTGTTGTAGTAATAAAGGCTCCTAACACAATATTGGTTAAAAAAAAATCAAATTGGTTCAATTGGCTTAGAAAATCAAATTGAATAAAATTAAGCTCCATGAACAAACATCTTTATTTATAAAACAACACTTACACACAACTTTACTAAACACCTAGATACATAATGAAGTTCTTGAAATGTCATTCTAATGGTAAAATTGTTGTGCAGATTCGTTTAACTGTTTAAATTTAAAAATTGTATCAATTATTTTACACTAAATAAAAACTAATTGTGATTTATTAAAATGTTATATTATGTGGTGTTTACAGAAATTACAATTAAAGAGAGAAAATTGTAATACAAAATTACAGTTTGAATTAAAAATGATTCTTTTATATGTTATGTTAAACAAAGAATCAAAATTAGTTTTTTTAATTTAAAAACATTGCTTTGTACGGTTTTTGATTAAAGATAGTTTTTATTTTGTAAGTCTAAATGTAGTAATATGTAAAATTAGTATAAATATAATTAAAATCTTCCCTTAGTTTAAATAGAAAATTATAGTGTATATACAGGAATTATGTTTCAAAATGATGAAATTATAATAGATTAAATATCGATATGATAATATGGAACTAATGCTTTTCAATGTATTAGATGAATAAATACATTGTTTGGCTCTGCTAATTATATTTAGCAAATATTTCTGTATGTTTTTGTGTTTAGATAAATTGTATTAGTTAATAAAATATTTTGTTTTATCGATTTAACAAAATTAGGCCTGTACAAAAATTATACTGGAAAAGAAAACAATTGATTAAAGTTAATATTCAATTAAAAATCTACCTAGAGAGGTTACCTCATAGTGTTACTGTTCATCAGTGGATGAAAAGATTCAACTAGGTACTTGATGTATTTCAATATCAAGTTGTAGAAATACAGATGTGTTAAAATAAAGTACTTAGAACTTATTTCTGTACAAAAATTAAACTGAAGAATAAGGAACCAACACATCAATATTTAAAACTGCAATAGAAGAAAAAGACAATATTTCCACTTTTAAGATGTAACTCTATTTATGTTTTTAAGATGTGTGCTATTTTATTTTGTATCAACCATTGATACCTTGCTATCTTAAGAGGATGTAAAAGTATTTCACCTAATTAGAAAATTGATCAGGAATGTAATATTGTAATTGTTAAACAAAATTAAGTTACTATTAGTTTTTTTCCAAAAATAATACCAAGTAAATGTTAATAAAATAAAGGCTGTTAAGTTTTAAATTTACTCACTTGAAATCGTGTATGTTTTGGTATAGGAATAAAATACTATTATTTGTTACAGCACATGTGCTAACTATTGTAGGTGATAGTCAATGGTTGATTAACTGTCAAGTAAGCACTAAGTAGTTACCATTATCAAGTAAGTGCTGTTAGTAAGACAACATACACATATACTCTAGAGAATATTAGCATTTGATTAATAGTCCAATTGATTGGAAAACTTGTTTTTAATTACCACCGAATCATCCTAATTTTGTAGTTTCATTAAGTGTCTTGTTCGTAGCTTATGATTTTACTAACATTTTGAAAAATTTTGGTTTTTTGTATATTTATTTTTACAGTGCTGGGTTTGTATTTACTGAAATACTTGTATTTTTATATAAGTGCAGCCTAATTTGTAAAAAAAATAAACACAATTTGACTTATGTGTGTTTTCTTTTAATTCATTTGTTTTCTTTGTTAAACTCCCACAACTTACAAGAAGATTTTACTATCAATGTATAATGTACTACCTGGATTGCGTGCATGCTTAGGCTGCAGTTCGGCTCTGAAAAGGGTCCGCTGCTTGCACAGTTTGACCGCCAGGGGAAGGGCATGACCCACCCTAGAGTCGAGCACCTTGTCCGCCCTTTGCCCTCCTGCCTCTGTTTATAACAAAGGCAGGTTATGTAGTCATCGTTTATACTGTACGAGTGCTGTGCATTTAGGTGCTGTTTTAATAAATCTGTTTCTATTCTCAAGAACCTGATTGATTTTTAAGTAATTATTTATTACTTTTTTACTATTTCAACAGTAGAGATCCCAATGGAAAAGGTTCCAAGAAACCATTTAAACTATAAAATGTTAATTTTGAAATGTATATTTTTGAAAATGTTATGAATTATTTGAGCGCTTTTAAAATAAAATGTGTATCCATCCATCCAAGGAAAAATTTGCATTATGATTTACAAATAATATCAATGTGATTAAAATGCTTCATATTAGATTATTAGAATATATTAAGCCCAGTTATATTTAACTTGTATGTTTTCAGGAATTAAATACCAGTTGGAATTTTTTTTCATTTATTAGATCAAGAGATGGAAATAACAATAACCCGAATGTAAAGTAATTCCAGTGGGCCCTCGGAAAACTTATGCATAACAATAGTATACATGCTCCTATGGGCAGTAATTGCTTGGAATTTGACAGCAATCTCAATGTTGCTGTATTAAGTTTCTATGAACTACGTGTATTAATAGTGATGAAGTTGAGAAAACTGAAGAATTTAAAGAAATCTGTGACTCAGTAAGTGAAATGCAAACATCTTATTAAAGAGAAAACATACTGTATATGTGGGTATATTATCAAAATAATTCAAATTTTATGTTCAAAAATAAAAGCATAAGTGCAGGTTGATTGGATATGTTGTGTAAAACAGTGCGGTTCATTTGACCTGCCCGCCTCAGTAGACACGGACCGTTTTTAGACAAAACCACTCAATACAGGGAGTATATTATTCATTGATGGGTTTTACATTCCTCATAATACTAGATATTGAACTGCCTTGAAAGAGTGTTATTTAGATTCAAATTAGTCCTTAATAATATTTTTTTAATTAAATACAAATCATATCATTGTAGGTTAGAGCATACTGTAGTGACACCTCACATTGCACAAATTTGTATCAATCCCATTGAATTAGTGTAGCACTCAAAAGTAAATTGTAGCGCTCTATATAACATACACTACAGTACCTATTTAATTTAAAACTAGTTTGTCTGTACACAATCTAGCGTCTGTATGTTAGTGAGATTTCTTCAAATTCGGTCAAATCTTTTTTTTCTCTTGTAAACACGCTATACAGTGGCTAGTAACTTCAGTAGGTCAGATTTATCATTATCATGAGGAGAAACAAAACAAATTTAAAATAAGTGCCCCATGCCAGTTACCAGGGTATACCACAAACAAAACACTGACTAAACAACAGATCTAGACATGAAATTAAAAAATTTAACACTTATTTTCAGATGTTTCTCTGATTTATCTGTCTTGAAAATTAATATGTTCTGCATCATTTTTCAACGATTCAAGATTTAAACACAACAAATTTTAGTCTAAGCATACTACTGATATGTGTAATGAAAGTTATACCATGCTATTTAAATTTTTATCCTAAATTTAAACTACTTTAAACTGTGCTGAAAAATGACAACTGTAACATATTTTTAGAAAGAGTACTTCTTTAGTAGATAAACTTGGATAAAAAATTTGATTTGCTAACATTTTTAATGAGGTATTAAAAATACTGTGAAACGTACAACTTTTGACGTTTAGACCACTCTGTATTTAAGAATCGAAATAAATTAACTTTTTTTTCAAGATTATCAGTGTATGAAGTACAGCCTTTAAAATTAGGTATGGCTTAACCTACCTTTGCATTTGAAAATCTACCTCCCAAAAAGTGTCATTTTTAGGTATTAAAATTATTTTCTTCAGGGTCAAAATATATTTGAGTTAGCTGCTGTACATCATGGACAAGGTCTGCCTCACTCTTTATGTTCAAGTAGGATAATGTGGTTGCGTTCGTTCTTGTACTAAATTTTTTCAGCCATTATTAAGCTTTTGTAAAACCATAATATTTACCTGCAGCTTTGCGTGCTTCATTTAAAAAATAGGGACAATATATTCTTTTGAAATGGAATTTCAAAAGATATTACAATCTCTTGATTCATTTTAGAAGTAAGTTTGAAGATGAGGCACTAAAGTCTGAGAGTGAAACTGTTTTTCATTCGTACCTCTAAAATTTATGATATATTTTTGAATGGCTCCAACGATTTCAGTATCAATTAAACATTTTTGGCTTATGTGGAGTAACCCTAAGTCTAAAGAGAAACTAAAGTCAAAGTCCTTAACTTTTCAGTTACCACACCAATGTAATACGCATATTATGTAGTAAATGGTGGCATTTTACTGCAGTTGATTAAAACCCCAATAAAAACAAAACCAGGCAAAGAAAAGCAACTGCATGTAACATGACATTTGTAAAGTGTAACTGACTTTAACATATGAATGACAATAAATATTTACTATTACCTTTTTAAATGTTTATACTTATTATCCGTAACTTTGACATGTACTATAAACATATTTATTAGCCAAAGATGGAGTATCAAGACCAGTGGGTTGTAGTCTGGAGGGATTTTTGAAATAGAATATCTATATGTCAAACAGAAAACCTAAGAATGTTCATGTAAAATTTAAGTACAATGCACATAGTATTTTTACGTGATTACAGACACCATTAGATTTTTATATAATATGTTGTATAATTACTAATAGTTGTACCAATATATTACTTACTAATTATACATTACAAAGGGAACCACCAGGGAAATCGCACTAGTGTGATAATGCAGTGAAATTCCAGTATAACGTCTCCCACATCTGTTAACGTCTTCAAAGTTTGTCTATGTTACATTTTCACAAAAAAATTCGCTTTTTAGTGCAAAAACCTGTAAGATATTCCCACTTGTACACTGGGGTTTTCATTATATTTGGGTCACTTATAATGTTTTCTTGTTCCCGCACATCACTATTTTTGGCTTTATTTGTTGGCCTCACTGAACACAGGCATGCAAACCATATTTATTTAATATTTTGGAGTTACAACATTTTCTAATTTTAAAAATGTATATGACTGTTAAACGTTGAAATTATTTGGGAACTGAACCTTTTTTAGTTATTTTTTGGAAGAATAGGTCCTCAACGATTTTAGGTAACATTTGGAGTTTTATAAGTTGTTCACTAAACTAACAACAGAACAATATTGCTAAAGTTTTTTTAAAGGATTTTTTAACACCCTGTACATTTGCATCAAGATAAACAAAAAAAAATGTTTTTGAAATTATCTGTGTCGAGACCATTAAAATGAGGAACCACACACCCCACCTTGATATTTAAAAATGTTGAGGAAACAAACCCTATTTCTCCAAAAATAGTTCTTGTATCTCATTTGGGAGGTTCAAAACAGTTTCATAGAATTCTTTGGCCACAAGATATGAGGGGAGTACAGTTGAAACGGAGTTTCAATTTTCACTTGTTATACCACAACAATAAGTGGTTTGGTTCTTCCTGTATATATAAACTTGGGACTTGTAGTAATTTGGGCTCTGAGGTTCATGATCAGTTAAGTTATGCAGAAATGTTCAGTAAGTGCTGCCATAAGGACAATTCCAATAAGCTTATTTTGTATATAAAAGTTAATTAATCACTCCTATTGCAACCATGAAAATTTAAATTAGTGTACTAAATTTGGAGTTAAATTAAATGCCTTTCTAAAAATGTATTTTTGTTGTATTTGAAATACAAAGATCTGTTTAGTAAAGATAGTAGTAAACTAAAACTAAGACGGTCCTCCCGAATATCTACTGGATACACCCTTGATAACAGTAAAACAAATTATAAAATAAAAGTTGTTTTAACCTGATAATAAAAGGTTTTATCTTTACTGTATTTTACGTAAGGGTGGGGCAAGCAGAGCAGTCATTCTGAACACCATGGGGGTTTTAGAGGCTGGGAATTTTTCCCCCCTTAAACTACTGTACAATAACTATCTAACTACGTCTTCTCTGCGTGTAGGTAAATAACGTTTATACTAAGACCAACTAATCTCAATTTGCTTCTGCACTTTAAGTTGTCTGCTGTAGTCAACGTGTTAAAGAGCTCAAAAATCCATTAAATTCTGTTAGTAGTCTCAGACGATTTATTAATTTAATTAAAATAATCATTTTACTCATAAAGATATTAGAGTATTCCTTATTTGTTTGAAACTAAAATATCATATCAAAGCTTTCTTTAAAGCGTAAATCAAATGTACTATAGATGTTGTTCTGTTTTGTTAAATTTGAGAAGCAAATAAATCTCACCCTGAGCTTCTGCAACCCCGTGTTTTTTGTGTAATAGGTGAAATAAAGACTATTTCAGATTCAAATTAGCACCACCAAAACTTACAACTGATTGATGGTAAAATTTTCAAAACTTTGCTAGCTAATAAATTTATCCAAGATATATATTAGTTATACAGTATTTCCATTTAGTTAGATTTGGATTAGTTGTAAAAAAATATGGTATTAGTCCTTTATACTGTATATGCTTGTGTATTTGATTGCATTAATTTTTACATAATCAACAAATATATGGTCTTAACAATTTTTAAATTATTCCATTGGAGGCAATACTTGTGTACAGACAAGTTGTCCTGTTTATATAGAAACAGTTCACGAGCAAATAACCTTCGGTTTATGAAGGTTATATCCTGTGTTAACTTAGTATCATTCCATAGTAGATTCCTCAAAGAGCTTCTCCAAGGTCATTTGCTTCTCTTTTCCTGTGAAGGAAATTCTCAGTGATGTGTACTTTAGATCAATTAATTTAAAGGTACAATAGTTTTTTGGTTGGTATATTATTTGAACGAGTATTACTACTTTCTATTTACAAGATTGATTTGATTTGACATGCAAGGTAGGAGTTTTTAGAACAGTCAGTAAAAAGTAATTTCTAGTAAAAAAGTACTCAATTAACATTTAACCTATAGCATATTGTTGTTACATTGCATGAACATTTTAATATTTGTTTAAAACTAGTTCAATTTTCTTTGAAATAATAAACTTAAAGAAAATTTGGATAAGACGTGGTTTTTAATCAGTGTACCGATATTTTAACCTATACAATTAATTTACCTTTCTTTTTATTTTTGTTGAAACAAGTAAAGAGCAACTGATAATTTGATAAAGTAATGACTGACATTATTTAAGAGCCCATTTGAAAAAACTGATAGGTGCTTTGGTCATTAATACAAGCCATTTGTGGTTTATAGTCAATACTGGATAAATCTTTAACCTTAGTTTATGTGATGAAAACTTGAATATTGTAGCTGAAACATGTTATTGTGAGCCTATCTTAGTCTTTTTGATCAATTCTACTCTCAGAATTGGATATTACAGAATCAGCATTAACCATACTACCATAATATATCTACTTTTAGGTTTTTTCATCAGTCTTAAGTGGAATCAATATCTAAATGATCAATCTTGGAAATTTTATTTTATTTTATTTTATTGAGGCAAACTTAAACCTGTGACCATGTATGTGGCTTTAACTTAGATTTAGATGCTAACACGTATAAGTATTTCATTGTCAATTTTGCACTCCACATATTCTGTAACTTCTGGGTAAAAACATGAGCTATACTGTTAGGTGTAAATTCTAAAACTAAGCTTGAACTGGGGCCCTACACAGTCAATTAACATGCCGCCCTTTTAGAATTTAGGTACTTTTTTAACAAAACATTTAATTTATTTCAGTCTTTTGTCAATCTGTTCGATTAAAATGAGATAGAAAGGAACCATAACACCATTTTTTTTAACTCAAACAATTGTATCACAAAAAAAGAATAAAAAGTAGTTTTTAAAGAGAATTAGTGAAAGTAAATGTCTACGAGCTAAGGGACAAAACATAGTTATTCATGAAATTGACTGAAGAATATTTTCTAAGAATTAAATCAAATGTTAGACACACTAGTTTTGGTGGAGGTTGAAATGACAGGGTATCGAAAGGGTTATGATCATATTTTTTTAGATTATATATTTCCTAGCTTTATACACTTAAAGCCAACCGTCAAACTCATAAATAACAGTTATATCACCATCAGACATTGAGATTAAGCGATTGAGTCATCACTTTAAGGGTCTGTATATGGTTATCAGGCGCTGATTCAACATTGATTTGCATATTTGACAGTTGATTTTAAGTGCATCAAGCTAATAAAAATATGTTCTGAAAAAATATTATAATTTTATATTTTTAACAATTTTCATTTCGACCTCCACCAAAATTACTGTGGCGGACGATCAGTTTGTTTCTTAGGGGAATTTTCTCTAATGATTTAAAGACAAACCAGATTAGGTGCTTTTACAATGCAAATTTGCTCTAGGCTCCTGGATTATAATAAAGGCATTAACCTAGGTTACTTATAAACTAACAATAATTATGCATTTAAACTGCTAATCGTTTCTGGGGTAGATATTATTTTCCCTCAGCTTAGTGTCTTTCATGTCCATCCTCTAGTATTTTCTGATTTAAATTAAAAAAAAAAAATGTTTTATAGATTTCAAATCTAATCCTTCTTGACACTTTCATGTTTTATCCATTTAATTATGGTATTATATTATCATTAAAATTAAATCAACTATTGAGAAAGAATATTACAAGAAATGAATGGAAACAAGGTCTTGTAAGAAATAGAAAGGCACACACCAGCTTTGATGCAAAAGAGAAATTGAGAAAGATAATAATTGGAAGAGCCATTATTAATAATTATTCTTCCAGAATTTAATTTTTCGAACATTTATTTAATATAAAGTAAATTTATGTAACAATAAAGATTTCTAAAAATGTGACAGGAAAAGCTAATGTGACGCAACTGTAACTGCAAGTTACATTAAATTTAATTAAGAAAAATTGATCCAAGAAAATATTATTTTGTAATTTTAACCATAAAATGAACATAAGAGGCCTTGAGCAAAAAATGTTTGTGTGTCTTAATAATTATTATTAACTACATGTAATTAATACAAATTTATTAGTTTAATGGTCTTAAATTATAGGTGTATTGAGACTCACTCACTTGCTGGTCAAAGTTTGCGCTTTTAGATATTAAATGGTCTGGGTGTATTCATTTAGCCAGAAATTGGGAAAATAACAGATTCATTTCCGTTCATTTCCATTAACCCACACCAGTAATTAATTATTCGTATTAATTTGCTTAGTAAAAATTATTTTGCCTGCGTCATAAACATGAAGTTAACACATATCTTGTATACCTGCTTTCTTGCCAATAAAACTACTGTTTCAGAAAAAAAACATTTACATGAAACTATAATTATTATAGTTCGTTTGATATAAAAAAAATAGTAAAGTAAATGTATGTAAAATTTCACTTGCAATAAAATAAACACATTCTTAGAACATATTTAAATTATCTATTTATTTTAGTGCTTCCACCCCTCTCCAAATAAAGAGTTGTAAAATGTGGAAGTGAGATCAACTACTGCCATAATTGGTGTCTTGTTAAACAAAGAAAGATTGATTCAAATTTGTGATTCAACAACCCTTCACTGCTTATATACAGGAACTCAAATTTGTGATTTAACAGTCCATTACTGCTTATTGGAAGGGAGTCAACCAGCTTCCTGGCCAGTGAAAAACAACTATTGACTGGTCATAAAGAAAATATGCCTAAACTGGACAAAAAATACAAACACACTGGACTAAGGAGTATTGGAGATTAGTTTTATTTTCAGATGAAAGTAATTTTCTTGTGCACAAAGTGAGCTATAAGAGTACAACACATGAACAGATGTGTTGATGAAGAGGTTTCTCCAAAGCATGTTGCTTGATATGTTAGACACCCCCAAAAGGAAAATGAGACCTGGGGCACTTGTACCAATAAATGGGATGATGAATGAAAATGAACACATTGAGTTAGTGGTTTCAGAGTCATAAGTTATTTCAGACACTGTCTCCAGATGGCTCCAGCATTTTCCAACAGATATAGCACTCTGTCGTACATCCGAAAAAGGGATTTTCACACAGAATAGTTAAGGATATTAGATTGGCCAGGAAACTCTCCTGACAATCTCATTGACCATTTTTTGAGATTTTCTTTTGAAAATCTGGTTCTGAGATAGTTTTGCCAACAGTGCCAAACTCTAGTCAGTTCTATATCTGGACAGGTAAAAATGGAATATACAATAAGGGTGACCATACTAAATGGTTTTTTAACCAATATTTTCTGCTTATATAAACGCATGTTTTTTAATTGGATTGATTCCATTAATTTACATAAGGGTACAGATAATCATTTATTCTTTTTGTCAAAGGAAATACAATGGTTGGGATTTATACCAGATTCTGTGGGGAAAAAAAAATTTAAATTCAAAGATTACATTTTGGCAATCATATTAAGTTTATTTATACTAACACTGCTTGAAAACGGAAAATGGTGCAGTTTAAATTGTCACTGTTGAAAAGTAAATTATATAGATGAAAAGAAAGATTAAGTTGCCAATAAAACCGTGGATAAAAAGTTTGCAAAATTCCAATGCTGTAACAAACTGTTCACAAGTAATGAATCTTTAAATAAAATATACATAGCAACATGTAAAGGAAAAATTATGGGCATATGTTCATTATGTAAGTTTTTTGTTAGGAACTTGTATAGACCTACTATAATGATAATGCAGACAGTTTCAATGTTG
The DNA here is from genome assembly GCF_021130785.1 of Homalodisca vitripennis. Classification (NCBI taxonomy): domain Eukaryota; kingdom Metazoa; phylum Arthropoda; class Insecta; order Hemiptera; family Cicadellidae; genus Homalodisca; species Homalodisca vitripennis. Next base: position 825,560 of record NC_060210.1, read on the forward strand.
CAATTATTATTGTAAATATTATTGCAGCTAAAACCGAAATAATCATACATGATAGTGTTAGAATAATCTATGAAAAATTATTTAGATAATACAAGAGCATATAAGAAATATGTAGGCTACACTACAAATCACATTTGTACTGTTTAGATAGACATACAGACAAATTTTGAACCTAATTATATTTCATACATTGTTCATTGTTGACTTCAAAGATATAAAGTGTTCCATACTTGGTATAGGTACATGTAAATAAATTCTAAAGACTTCTTGTTCTGACATGGGCAACCTATGTTATTTGACTTTGAATTAATTAGATTAAATAAGTTTAGGTTGTGTTATAGAGTGTTACGTTATTAATAATTTTCAGTTTAAATATAAAAACTTTATAATTTGTCCAAGAAAACTTTGAAGTTTAATAAAATGCAAATGACTCACATTCATAAATATGCCTTAAATTACTAAGCATTGCCTAAATATTTTATATGTCAAAATTCTACAAATTGCTGCATATATAATCTATAAATCAATTTACATAATACTGAAATTAGGTTGCAACAATACGTGCAAGAGTAATACTACATGTTATTCCAGTGATCAATGAAGTACTTCTACAGTTATTTCTGATACATCTCACATTCACGAATGCATAAAACTAATTAATATTGATTACAATATTACAAAATGCAACTTAAACTCATTATGCGTCCGCCAAATGGCTCTAAACGGTTTTAAAATAATTAGAATATGAATATAATGCTAGCAATTGAGCAGGTCCTGTCATCCAAGGTCAATGACATTATGACCTATACAATCTTGACGCCATGTTGAGTACAGCTGTAGCGTGTAACCAGATCTGTCAGTAGTATCAGCTGATGTTGGTGTCCGTGCAACGACTGTCGGCAGCCTATCGTAGTATAGCAACATCGTAAATTTCACACACAACCTATAAGCCACGTTGCAACTGTATTTACATTTGGAAAAAGTTCGTCAACAGTGAAATAGAACAATATTTTTAACATCATTATCTAATATCACGTTAGTGAAGCATTGATGGGATGCCGTGACTTATATAACACAGCATCATTTGGACCCAATTATTGGTAAACATCTATAATTTATGTCTTCTATTAAAACCATCATTCCGTATATAACTAAGTTACATTTGGGAAATACCTGTTAATATAAAGAATGTGTAATAAATATTTATTATATTTAGCTATAAAGACAGTGGCTATAGAAGTGTTTCCGAACTGTTTACTCTTAGCTACACTCATATAAGAATTGTACCGGTAGCATTGATTTTCTGCCTGGATTTTGTTTTTGTTTTTAAAAGTGATACATTGTAATTCCAAGACATCAAGAGAATTAAAAACCACAAAAATATCTATTGATGTTTGATTAAAATTAGTATTGGGTACATCATTTTCTCACATTTTGGTAAAACATATTATTGGAAATATATCTGTCTGTGTCAACCAGACAAACTAACAGATAGCCAGACAAATTGTACTTTGCCATTTAGTTTCAGTCAAAACAATGTTCAATGTTGCATTAATAATGGTAGCGTTTTATAAGCGGTACCTTATCGTTTTATCAATAATACATGTTGATAGTATTGAATATAGTCAAATCTCTAAATTATTATATTTCAATATTGTTTACTAAAAAATAGTGCAATGAATATGAAATTCATAATAACTTTATCAATTAAGGTGGAATATTCACGGTTTAGTTCAAATAAAAATAGCTAATTTTAGTGTTTACTAATTTTTACACCTTTTCATATATCTAGGATTATTAAAACATCAAATAATACTTGCCAATATAGAACAGAGCAAAGAATTGCAAGTGCATTCCTGGCTCATGAACAATTGTATTGAATCTTAAATTGATAAAAAATAAACATTTCAATTACATAGCTTATTTTTGTTTAACAAAAATTATTACATATCTAGTCTATTTAATACACAAACATTTAGCTTTGTTTGATTTACTCCATAATCTTCTTGGCTGTTATACAAATTTCTTGATTGCTAGATCTGTTTGATAAGAACATAGCCAGGAAAGAATTTGAGGGGAGGTCCAGACAAATGATATTTTCCCGTAGTTGACAGAGAGTAAGGTCTTACTTTGTTCCTTAAAAAGTTCTTATATATGTCAGTAGTACTCAATTATTTAAATAATAATAATCGTTTACTAAAAAAGTAATTGAAAAATTAAAAATTTGGGGGGAGCCTTTAGAGCCGCTTGCTGGCGACGTCCTTGCTGTTTGATTTAATCCATAATCTTCTTGGCTGTTGTACAAATTTCTTGATTGCTAGATCATTAAAGTCTGAATTTTTCTTAATCCTCGTCCTAAGAAGACTAAGTAAAACAGTGCAACATTTAAAGCACTAGAATAACATAAATTTAATGTCATTTTCAGATATCCATTTCCCAAAATTTTACCATGGGAGTAACCTTGAACCATCCTATTATGTAGTTCCATACCTTTGTACCGGATATTTTGCTTCTCCCTATAAAATTTTATGGTTGCATCTATAACTTGTAATATTAATGTAGCTGTGATTTAAATGTAGACATAGTATGAACTGTACTTTTAATATTTAAGTTAATCTCATTTGAGTTGAAAAATTAACTGTATTCTATGACAGTGTAATTTTGTTTTAAGACAATTGTTATCATTGATTTTGGCAATTACTTTGGATCAGTCAGTTATTTTTATATACTAGGCTATTGATTTATTTTTCTAATGTGTTATTACATTTTTATGGACCCTATATTTACAGCAGTAGTTTGTAGTATATTTCTTCAAATTTAAAGGTCTTTATTACAATTTCTTTAAGAGATGAACGTTCCTCAAAAAGTTACATACGTTTTGTTGTACAATGTCTATCGTCTTGATTCAAAGTTATCCTTCATTGAGTAAAATGATCGCTCCATCAACCATTCTTGAAGGTGTCGTTTCAGTTGTTGGCCTCGGAATGTTTTCGGATTCTGTAGAAGTCAGTTAAAGACTTTTCGCCCAATGTACAAAAGATTTCTGCAATAGTATGTGGTATGGTTTGCTGGAAGATGGTGGTAGGCTACTATCCTTCTGTTGTAGGAGTGGATATTTTCCCCTCTTATGAGCTCTGTGTGGTCTGTCTAGACAACTACCGGTACTGTAAAGGGATGAAAATTTTCTTCATAAGTTTATTAACACTGACAATGAATTAAATGGAGAAAGCCAGTCTTTTAATGTAGTGTCTCCCTAAAAATATAAATACAATACATTTGAATATTTGCTTTGAAGGAATGCAAAGTGCACTGTTCCAGACTTTCTAGAGAGATTAATCTCCTTGACATTACAGACTTCAATCAGAAAAATATTTAATATAATAATTGATAATGATTTCAAATATTGTTACATCCAAGGCCAATAAACTTGTTGTCATTTCCAGAAATTCAGCACACATTCATTATATGAGTTGTGTTTGTTCTATTGGTTAAGAGTGTAATAACTCAGTGACATCTCTTGAATGAAAAAGTTGTATGACAAATCCCTATTGTATATAATACGGGGTCAAAAGTATAAATAACTAAATTGGCTATTGAAAACATTTCCCTTCCTACCATGATCAAAACAAACATAATTGTTGGCAATAAAAATGGAGAAACTTTTGTAAAATTGCAATGTAAAGAAAATTTGGACAAGAAGATATGAGGTAAAACCAAAGAAAAATTGTAGAACACTGTGCAAATTATTGACATAAATAGAAGCTGCAGAATACAGGAGTTATAGAAAAAGGCCTACTCTGTACTTAAACAAAGAATATTGTGTTATTACAATATTTTTTAATTAAATTGATTATGATATACAAGTAAATGTAGAAATTTAAAAAAAAAACTGAATTACAAAGAACAGTATTATTTGTATAGAAACAGAAACCCTTTCAAAAGACTGTTATTCTCATCATTTCAAAAGTTTGATATATATATATATATATATATATATATATATATATATATATATAATACATTTTTAGAAAATTAGCAGTGTTTTAGCTTTGAATGTATTATTTATAGTACAACATCCCGCTGTATACATGGACCTCTTATTCTTTTACCAGATGAAATAATTTTTTTAAATTTAAAAATTAATAAATACAGTAATCACAAACGCGGTCAGTTGCCATATCATATCCTGGCAAGGCTATTTTTAATTAAAACTTATTTCATTAAAATTTTTTATGTGAACACCATCATTCTTTTTCATTTTAAATTCATTATGAATGGAAAGTTCAATACATATACAATATACTACAACACCGTTGCCTACCTTTTTTCTGGCAATAATACCTGGCAACTAGGTGTGAACAGGTAAATGGGTGTGAAAATTTCCCATCATTCTTTTTCTCAAAAAATCAAATATGAAAATGTAGGTATTTTTATTGCGAATTCAATGGTATATAGTTGCCTTTTTTAATTGTGACAAGTCTTACAGTTGCTGCAATTTAAAATTTCAATAATTTTATTTGAAAAGAAATGCTGACAAAGAGCGCCATATACGTTGATAAGTGCGTTACAGAGAGACGCAAGAAACAGCTGCAGAGGAGAAGACGGCCCAATAAGAGAGGGGCGAGCGTTCAGTTTTCCATTAGTTAGAGAAAGATGCCTAGATACTCTCCCACTAAAATTTTGTTTTAAATATCGTAAATACTAATAATGTTTACTCGATAGCACAAAATAGTGACGGTTTTTAAATAATAAATAAAATTGACTTTTTAATAACTTAATAACTTTAATATAATTCTGTGACAGATTCTGTGCAAATTCAGTGAATGATAGTCCATTCCATAGTTTTCAGGTTGATTTTCTCTGTGTAACGAATTTGAACTTGTTGACATTACGTAAAATGTGCAAACTAAAACTTTTGCTGCAAACTGCAGCATTTCATTACATGTATTTATTACAAAATATTCATTCTGTTGATAACTATTTTTGCGATATTTATTATTTTATTGTTAACAATAGAAAAAAATATACTGATTATACACTAAAAGTTGATTGCAATTCAACACTAAATTATTAATTTTTTACAGATTGTTATTAATTAAAAAAAAACTATTATTTTATTTTTACATGCTATTGTTATTAAAAAGTAAATTTAATAATCATAATTTTTGTATAAAATACATGTTTTTGTTCTATACCCAAAAGCTGTTCTGAAATGACTAGTGATTTTAATAGCTTTACATTAACTACAGGATTTCGGACATTTGCTATTGTTATATGTTACAAAAGGTATAACACAACATTTCGAGAATTGGAATCTATCCTCTTCATCAGGTATTAATACATACAAAAATAAAGAACAGAAAGAAGAAAAGGGTTCACACATACCCAAAAGCTAGCATGGAGTCCAAACCAGGCGTTGTCACTGCAAAGGAGGATGCAAGTCCCGAGCACAAGACATGAGTATGAGAGTCACAATCACACATCACACTAGCACATGCTACAGTGGAAAACTAACAAGAATGTTGATGTCAGCTCTTTCATTGGCACTGCATAATGTCATATCAAACAGTGGGACAGGAAGACGATGGTCAGGAGGGGAAGGGGTAAAGACAAGTCATTTCCGGCCCTATGTTTTGGTTCCTTCTTTTCTTCTTTCTGTTCTTTATTTTTCTATGCATTAATACCTCCCCCACCTAACGAAGAGGATAGATTCCAATCCTCAAAACGTTGTGTTATACCTTTTGTAAAATATAACGATAGCAAATGTCTGAAATCCTTTTATCCTTTCAAACCTTCCGTCGTTAATAACAGACTTTAAACAAAGAATCAACTACAACTTATTAAATTGTTGAGAACAACCCACTCCTGAATACGTTTTTTTTAGACATATTTAAATTAGACTTTGTGTAAAAAATGCAACTACTTTTGGTTCAATAACACAGTAGATGGTAACACATTTTTATATTTAACCTGTAACAGTACAAAATACATAGTTTAAACTGAAATACATTCTGACAGTAATGAAATATACTATTTTCTTCCATGTACTTACTCGTACTCACTTTTTCTTTCTTTATACTTGTAGTCTTGTCTAAATGGCCTATAAGTGCTTTGGGCAAGTCAACTTGTCTTCAAGTGTAGGATCATGGATAAGGTATTTATGTCTGGTTAAATTATGTTACTAAGTAAAAATGTTTCAGTTATGAACATTTTTTAAATTTAGTCTGTAATTTATGATTAAATGTTTTGTTGGATTAAAATCAGTTTCGATTTGAGTTAGTGTGAGAGATTTATGTTGTTTTATTTAAGTTTTGATTTGTTCATTGCTATTGCTAAGTGGAAGGACAGAGCATGATATGGATTCAAAACAGCAGCATGACAGATTTTTAGAACATTTTCCTTATAAATCTTATAAAAATACTTTATAATTGATAAAAAAAAAAACAATACAAACAAGTCTAAATGTAGTTTTTGAAATTATCACTAACATTCTTGTGATTTTTATCAACTGTAATGAAGTAATTTTAACAGTGAAACGTTAATATATTCTTGTTTCATTCAGATTGTAGCAACAACTTCAAATCTTGCCAGCTAAACTTTAATACCTGCAAAACAATAACTCAAATAAAACCTGATGTTGCAAAACAGTGTGTTGTTGTCAAATTATTATTATCTTTTTATTTCATGTTTATATTAGTTAATTATTTAAATAGTATCTGAGCTGTATATGCTAATAGGAGAACCTGAACCTTACCTGAACTTAGATTTCCTCTAAGGAAATAAAATTATGATATAAACAATATCTAGTTAAGAATGAATAAGGCACACTGACATTAATGTATTGTTTATCCTTCTTTCAATAAGTACTTCTAAATAAGTATTTACATAACTACATTCTAAAAGCTCTTTTCTTATTGGAATTATTTATAAATTTAAAAACAAACACTCCAATAATGTATTTTTTTATTTCTGTGAGGCCTTTCATTTATTTTATGTAGGTCTGTGATGTGTTCCTTGAGCACGAAAGGCCTCACAGAAATATAAAAATACATTATTGGAGTGTTTGTTTTTAAATTTATGTATTTTACATAACTATTTGCATCAATATAAATGTTTAATGCAAAACCTAATAAATAAATAATTCAGGCCTATTTCTAATAGTAAGTTTGCTGTAAACCTTGTTCAGATACTGTTGGCGAGCCAGAAGACACCTGGCATTACCTGTTACAAAATCTATGACATATTTTACAAGCTATTTTCAGGTTTCTGAAAGTCGTCCTTGACATGAGAGTGTCTCCTTGACAGTATGTCTGACTATTCTGTATATAACTTGTGGGTAAAAAGATGAAATAATTCACAGTTTATTAACAACAGTAACAAATTAAATTAGATTTGAAATATACAAGTGCTGTATAGTTCTAAGAGTTATTGTTTTTGGAGCATATATTGTTTTAAACAGCACTGAAGGAAGACATTTTTATAGATAGTATTATAATTATTTTCCTTGAAATACTTTGAGATTAATATTACTGTCCAATTTCAGAATGCGATAGGATCTGTTAATGGTCTTTATATGTTAATGATAGTACATCTATCAACTGAACCAAACTGATGTTTACTCAACTCACAACAACAGAGGATGTTTGATGTTGACTTTCACAGTGCAATATTATTGAACCATGACATGACTTCCTGTTATCTATGACCATTTCCAGCTGGTAGTCCCCGCAATAGACAAACACTCCTTGCAACACGTGTTTGGTGTTTGTTAAAGTGATACTACTGTGGTATGTGTCTGGATAGGAAACGTAAATTTAAAAGGTCGTTAAATGAAATTATTAAAGTACAGTTTTATTATAAACACCATAACATTTTCCATTACATAACATTTTATTAATTTGAAGTGATTTAACAAATTGTAACCTTAATAGAAAAAATAAATGGCCGTTTACTTACAAGTATTATACCAATCTTTACTTAAATAGTAATTTCAATAACATTTTAAAATCAATATGTATATACGTTTTATTCATAAAAATAATAATAACATTGCTTCATTACTTTAAAGGTAATTTAAATTTTAAATACATGCCCTTATAGACTAAAGTCTATAAGCCATGGTTTTAAATAATATTAGTTCCATTATTTTAAATTTATGTTTTAATTTACATAAAAGAAGTAAACATATAATATTTTTTCTAGCCCATAAAATGCTAGCTAAAACTTTGTAGTAATAAAACATATCTTGGTTGGAACTTTAATTGAAGGTACATGTGAAATAGCTACCCATTTACATTTAAGAGTTGAAACCCTTCCTGTCTAGGTGTGTTACCCATGTGCCCGTGGAAAACAATTTCAATATGTTTATTGAAGGACTATTCAATTTATTATCAGTATAGAATTCTAGGAATGAAGTCAAATTCATCTCTGGTACTGAGTGGAGATTTCAATGTAAACTATTTTAAGTGCTTCATATTAATAATCATAATATTATTTTAAATCTGTTGACAATTTTTAATTTAATGATAACTATTAAGTTGAAATAAATGTAGGCCTGGTTTAGGTCAAGTTCTTACCTTGATAATATTAGCCACTACAATACATCCTGATAAGATTTTTTGTCTAAAATTGCCTATGATTTTCTGATCATTTTGCAGGTGTCAGTTCATTATGGGACTAAGCGTCAAGTGGAGGAGGAGTTGCAGTGTACGTTTAGCAGCAGCTGATGGAGCTGCATGGATAATTAATTGTGTGAGCTCACGTTATTTTGCAGTGCTATTAAGTTAAAACAAGTTTGCTGTTCTCTACTTTCTTTTAACAGTAGATGAGAAGTTTGATTGGTTTTTAAACTAACTTATTAAACATTGTTGACGTTTGTGTTTCCTGTAAAAATTGTTATAGTAAATGTACATTCTCATTAAAGCTAATTGGTGTATAATGATGATCTTAGACGTCTGAAAGATCAGTGTTTATTTGTATACGAACAATTTAAATGCAATGGTTCTAGCATGTTATAAGGATTGTTTTAATTATTTAAGGTGCAAATACAGGAGATCCGTTAAGTTTTGTAAGGTCTTACTTGTCTGACAAGCTACAAGCAGTTTATTATGAAGGCTACTTTTCACAATACTTAAATGTCAATCAATCAATCAATCAATCAATCAATCTTTTATTTACATATACATAGAGTATAGTATTGCGTCAAAAACATTACAATTGTAAGAAAAAACACAGGTTTACATTTTACATACATACAAAAATATTTTACTGTACATAGGTAAAAAAAGTGTTAAATTTCAAGGTTATGATATAACATCATAAAAGTTTTCTATAGTTTTTCTTTTATTTTGTCAATGGGTTCACTCCAGTTCAGGAACTCTCGTACTGTGGTAGATGGATCGGTCCCAGTTAGCCAGTCTGACAGTGCGGTTTTCAGTTTTTTCTCAGGCAGCCTCTTGAAATTCTCAGGCAGTCGATTGTAGAAGGTGGCTCCTTTATAGGAAGGCTTCCTCTCGTATAGACTAAGGTGTGTGAGGCGTCAAGCAGAAAGTTGTGTTTTTTCTGTACCTGGTGTTATAAGAATGCTGTTCTTCCATTCTAGTTTGGCCCGATTTTATACTGTAAAGAGCACAGTTTCAAGATGTAGAGTGAGTGGCCACTGTCAGTACTTTTGAGCTCCTTAAAAGCCTCTCTGCAAGAGTCTCTGGGGCCCAGGTCCGTTCAGAGTTCTTATTGCTCTTTTTTGTATGATCAGTACTCTTTGCAGATTTTGTGTCACTTGTACCTCCCCAGGCTACCAGTCCGTATCGAAGCTGCGGAACTCAAAGAGTGAATTAGTAGGCAGTTAGATGCTGTTTTATGGTCGCTGATGCTGTTTCATTCTTCTAATAACAAAGAGACTGGAGTTCAATTTATTGCATAATAAACTGGTTTTATGTGAGGTGTCCATGTTAGGGTATTATCTAAAATTATGCCTAAGTATTTATTTATACTGACAGTTGTGATGTCTGGGAGCCCCTGATGGTTGTTTGGGGGTTGTTGTGAAGATGAGTTGGCAGGTTTTGCTTTCATTTAAGACAAGGTCATTTTGGTAGCAGTATTGCTTTGCCATGTTATAAAGCCAACATAGGAATTTATTTCCAATTGTTCTTTATTTTTGTCGCAGCAACAATCAACCCTGTGTCATCCGCAAACATGACCGCCTCGCAGAAGTTTTCTAGGTATTTTGGAAAATCGTTTGCTAGAAGAATGTACAGGACAGGAACCAAGCACTGATCCTTGTGGCACTCCTCTAGTTATTGGTAGTACTTGTGATTTCATCTTTTGTAGGACGTGATTGTCTTCATAGGTGATCTCTACCAACTGTTTCCTGTCACTTATATAGCTTTGTAACCATTGTGCATTCCTTTTCCAGAATTACGAGAACCCTTAGTTTCTTTTATTATCAGTTTGTTGGTCCAGGCAATCAAATGCATTGCTGAAGTCCAGCAAGATTGTTTGAGGCAATGTAGCCTTTGTTCTAGCTTCTCTATGAGGCCTTCTATGAGTTTGCGTAATGGCTGTTGTTGTTGGAACCTGTTTCTATGATGAAGCCGTGCTGTTTAGAGGTAAAAAGGTTATGCTGATGAAGATGCTCTGTGAGTCTGTTGAGTAACTACTCATTTCAAGAATTTTTGAGAAGTTTGGTATTAAGGAGATTGGGCTGTTAGCTGGTTGCTTCAGTGGTTTTTTCCACTTTTGTATTTTGGATATATTTTAGACATTTTTAAAGTGCTAGGAAATACTCCTTCGTTAAGAGATTTATTTATTAGGTTTGTTAGAGGGGCTGCTAGTTCAATTTCTTACAGTATTTAATGTAATTTAGATGAGATCTCGTCTTCCTCCGGCCGAAGGTTTTGGGTCTTCATTGAATCTATAGTTTTTCTTATCTCTTCTTCAGTTGCCTTGTAAAGCTGGAGGTTTTGAGCCAATATATTTTCAACATGGGTCCTTCTATTGTTGCCATGTTCTTCCCTTTCGTTCTGTTTCAGTGTTCTATCTGCAATTGTCACAAAAAAACTGTTTAAGTAGTTTGCTATTCTAATTGGGTGAGCTGTGCATGCCTCCTTCTATATTCAGGTTTTCTAAAACTGAAGTCTCACTCTTTTTTTCTTCCTTTCTGAATTTATTACTTTCCATAAGGCGCTTTTGATTTGTTCTCTGCTTGCTCTATAAGGTGTACATTGTGCTTTTTCCTCAGATCTTTCAGTTTGAGGTCATAGTTTTTCTTCTGAGAGCTGTGTTATTTTTGTCTTCTATATTACCAGTGAGGATTTCTCGGGTTTAATGCCTCTAAATATGATCTTTTAAGTTCTTCACATTCGGCATCCCATACTCTCTTTTTACTCGTCCCCCCCTGTTTTCTTTATTTGTACTGTTTTATGTGGGCATATACCGCGTCCAGAGTAAACCGCAAGGACACTATCCAGAGCAGTGAAGGCAGCCTCTGTATTTTCTTTAGATATTTACATCTGCCCAGTTTTGGGTTGCTAAGATTGTTCGTATTTCCTCCATTTTGTGCATATTTATAACCCTTTGTTTAGACTTTATTGGAATATGATTGTCAAATGTTTACGGTTACACGACACAGTTGAGCAGTGTGGTCTGAAAGCCCTGTGGTGATCACACTATGGGGATACTTGATCCTCACTTATGTTTGTGCAGATGGCATCAATAGAGGTCTGGCTGTGGTGGGTGATTCTAGTAGGAGTTAGTTTTTAATCTCTTAATATTGAATCCCTCTAGAGCTTCCATTAAGCTTTTGGCTTTCTTGACTATCTGTCAGGTTATCAACATTTATGTCACCCATTATGACTATCGGGTTATTTGGATTTGGGATTTTGTCTAGTTTTCTGTTGAGAGTGTATCAATAGCGTTCTCAAGGTTAGAATGTGGAGGTCTGTAGACTCCCACTAGGTATAGAAAGCAGTTTTTGAGATTTTATATTCAGTGTTATGGATTCACAGATCATTTTCACTTGTTGAGTCTGAGATGGATACTATGCTGACCTTGCTTTTTAAGTTCTTGTTGTTGAATATTGCCACACCACCTTTCCTATGTTGTGTCCTTGTGAACACCTTCCAATGAGTTCATACTCTGGTATTTTCTGATGTTTTCTAGGTTTGCGCTGTTTAGTCCATGTTCTGTCAGTATGAGAATTTCGGGGTTGTGGGAGTGAAGGAAGTGTGTCATGTCGTTCTATTTTATTTTTGATCCCATCTATATTTTGGTGGGCCATTACAATGTTTTGGTGTGGCCGCGTGACCTTTGTTGTTTAGGAGGTGTTTTATTTTTTTTGAAGCTGGAGTTCCAGAGTGTATTTTCGTGGTTTGTGTTTCACTTTGGTCTTGTCTCTTTCCTTGCTGTGCTGGATTTTGTCTAAAAAAATCGTGGTCTGTGGTTGGCTGCTGCTGATTGTGGGTTTGTTTCTTGCCTGTTAGTACTTTGGCCTGTGTTGATTGTTATGGCCTTTTTCTATTCAGCTGGTCAGTAGTGAGGTTATTTGCCGTGAATGCTAAGAGTTCCTTATTGTCAAGGGCGTTTGTCTGCTGGATCCATTTGCTTATTGTGTCATTTCCTGCATGGTGTCACGTAAAGAAAGGATTTGGTGTGTCTAGATAGTGCTACTAGGCAGTGTGGGGAGTTGAGTTGTATATTTCCCCTGGGCTACTGGAAGTGCGTATTACAGCTATATTTGCAGCTTGTTTGCCCTGAAACTTTCATGGATGGTGGATGCTTTGTATCCCTCTTTTGATAAGTTCTTTTTCTTTTCTGCCTGTTTAAAAGCCAGAACAGTGTGAACAGTGTAAGAACAATGTAAAGAAACTGGTGTCCTACAGGGCTCAATCCTGGGTCCAGTATTTTTTATTTACTTACATAAATGATTTACCTGGTACTATTCCTACTAACCATGCGAGCTCTTATATGTTTGCTGATGACCTTGGCTTGTACAAGTTAAATGTAATAACATTTTATTTGCTAATGATGTTCTTTCTAATAATTAGTGACACTATCAACGGACTGGTCAGCTGCCAATTCATTCTGTCTAAATAAAGATAAAACCCATGACTCTACAATTTTTGGTTTAAAACCGTCTAGACATAACAGAAAGTTGACTATGTTAAGTTTCTTAGGAGTTATTCTTCAGAGTAACATCAAATGGGATAGACACGTTGAAATGTTTTATGCAATAAAGTGTGTAAGGGTATTTTTATATTAATTAGGCTAAGATATATTGTAACTACAAATATCCTCATTACTGCCTACTATGCCTGACATTCATAGTTTCTTATCTTACGGAATTATTGTAATGGGGCAATGATTCTATAACCTAAAAATTATTAATTTTACAAAAACATGCTATTACGATTATAGCTAATGTAAACATAAGGACTCACTGTAAACCTTTATTTAAAAAAGGTGATATACTTAACATTACCTGCACTTTATATTTCAGATTGCCTATATTTGTATACAAAAAGAAATTTACATGCCAATACCTACAAATAGATCTGTACATAACCATATGACTAGAAACTCAAATTCTTATAGAACATCTCAATGTAGTATTAAAACCACTTTAAATTGTTTTGCTGAAAACAGACAAAACAGTTACTCTACAACCCTTCCTTCTCATCTTAAATCTCTTGAAAATTAATTTGTTTCAAGAAAATTGTAAAAAAGCTATTGATTAATATCAGCACATATGCATATACTGAATTTGTTTCTGACACTGCTATACATTGTAAAGATGTTCTGGCAATAAAGAATTTTTTGAATTTGATAATTATATGTAACACATTGTATAAAACAAAAAAAAAAAAAAAATCAGCATACAAAACCCATGTCCAATACTAAAATTATGGAGAACCAACTTAGACTGTTGAGTTATAACTTAAGAATCTATAATTATAAAATTGTATAAACTGATACTTCATTAAGAATAAGATGACATATAGATAGTAAAATAAAAATCTATTTTGGTAAGAGGAAAGATAATCAGCTGATGAATAAAAAGATTTCAATAAAAATCTTCCAATGAAACCTTTTCTGTACCATGTGATGGTGGTATTATAATAATTGTGGTTGAGTTTATTGTAAAGAAATAAACATATACGGAACTCAAAGGCGCAATATTTGGTTATAACATGTTTCTTTTATGACTTTTTATTAATTATGGTTATTACTATTTAAATCTTAGTAGGTTAAATTTGATTGTGTAAAGTTAACTTAATGAAATTAGTATTAATAGTCATTGAGACATTCAATAGTCTGTTGAGACACAACTGAAACAATTACACTAGATAATTAGTTTTAAAGATTTAACTCATAACTATACAAACACACACAATATTGTTTTAAACTGAAATACTCACAAGTTAAAATTATTGTATGCTATGTTAAATAAATGCATATGTAAAATAATTATGAAATACATCTTTTCTTCCATATATGTGATTAAGTTTTATTGGTCAGATTAAAATTGATTTGAACAGTAGTATGCTGGACAAAACAATGGATCATATTGTGGTTGATATACATTGATTGTGTTCAGGACAATATTCCGCTGGATATTTTTACCACCAATATTGTATAAACATTCAGAAGAACATGAGAGCTTCAATTATTATCGTCATACACAGAGAAAATCAACCTGAAAAACTATGGAATGGACTCTCATTCACTGAATTTGCACAGAGTCTTTGTCACAGAATTATATTTTATTGATCAAAGCGAATAAAACACGTTGTTTTCCTCCGAGGCTTCTGGAGTTGCAAGCTGCATCAGTGGTGTGTTTGTGTGGAGGGGGTAGAAAAGTCAGTATGGGGTATAATGAAGTGAAAAGTGATGTTCCTGGTTCAAAGAAAAGTTTTACTATAGGCGAATTGATTACAAAATAGGACTGGGACCGTGTGGGAGGCGGGGCTTGCGGTCGACGGCTGAGAGCAGCCAATCAGCTTCGAGTAAACCGCACAGCGTTGCCGTTTTCACATCCGCCAACGTCACTCCTCAGTCTCAGTCTCTGCCCAGCAACCGATTCGTGCGTTTCACTTTGTAGTCTCGTGTTCTGTGTAAACTATAGTGGTGTTACCGATGTTAAACAGTCCTTTTCAGGACTTAGTTGTGACTTAGGCCTAGTGTAACAAACTATTTTGTACTTTCATAACCTTCGTACTGGTTATGTTAATGATTATATTTACATCATGAATGCAGAAAATCAAACTGTAAAACGTCGTGGGCGTCCGCGCATTCATCATAAGCGTTTACATTATCAGAACGTAGGACGTGGTGTACCTCTGCGCACTCAAGCCAGAAAACTTGTTTGCACTGCCCAAAGAATATTTCCATCCAGGAAAAAAACAAACAATGGCCCACTCTTTTACCCGTTGCCAAAGTTGTACAACGAACTGCAGCAGCCCCTGGGCATAAATAAAAATACCGTTGTAAAAAAATTGTTTCAGAGAAGAAAGAAAAAACATCGTTGAGGGGAGGAAGTGGACAAGTACATACCCCAAACAAAAAGAAACTTCCACGTCAGAAACGAGTTACAAAACCTCGATAATTATCCAAATAAGATGCAATCCGTCGCCATGTGTATGGCCAATACTATAGACGAAAGGAATATCCAAACTTTAAAAAAAAACTAATTCAATCATTGAAGGATGCTGATGTTATTTAACGGTTGCAAATCTTCACTTTCACTTGTTTTAAAACAACTTGGCTTCAAGTACAAGTCAGTTGGGAAACGGAAAGTACTTCTTGAAAGGGACCAGATGTAGTTGCATGGCGCTGTAGGTTTCTTCGTCAAATGAAGAACTTAAATTTAGAATGAAGTCAGTCTGGATTGACGAGACATGGGTTAACACAAATCACTCCCAAACAAACGCTTGGACAGACGACTCTGTTCAAGGTACAATGTCCGTACCTCTGTGGTAAAGGGGGAAAAGAATGATATTGCTCTTCCACGCCGGTAATTCTAAAGGGTTTATTCCAAACAGCCTTCTTACTTTTTTCTCTTCGAAAAAAACGAGTGATTACCATGAAGAAATGGACCACGAAAAGTTTTTAAGGCTGGTTTGTAAGCAATCTTCTTCCAAATTTGGAAGAATCCTCAATCCATAGTATGTGATAATGCTAAGTACCCACTCAAAAGTATTGGACAAGGCCCCAACAAATGGCTTCAAAAAATGTTTGATGGTGGAATGAATGGCTACAGAAATTCAACATCCCATTTGAAGCAGACATGAAGAAAGCAGAACTTTTGGAAGTAATAAATTTACGACAAGCCTCGCTTTCCACAAATATGTTATTGATGAGTTAGCCAAGGGAACGTGGGCCATACTGTAATTCGTTTACCTCCGTATCACTGCACTTCAATGCTATAGAGTTGATTTGGGCCCAAATCAAAGGACACGTTGCAAAAAACAATAAAACGTTCACTATTGACGGAAGTAACAAGATTAACCAAGGAAGGATAGACTTAGTAACAGGAGATGATGGAAAAAAATTGTATCACATACAAGGAAAACCATAGAGGATGCGTGGGAAAATGAGGGTGTTCTGGAAACTGCGATTGAAGAGCTCATCATCACGCTTAAACAGCGACGACGACTCCAGCGACGACGACTCCAGCGACGACGACTCCAGCGACGACAGCAGTGCTTTTTCGGCGTTGACCCAAAATTTGGGAGAAGATCGCTTTGACCATCTGCTATCAGATGAATCTCAACATGACAGTGAAAATGAAAGTGACAAGTGACTTAAGTGGAGTGCAACAATTATGCCCAGAAGGTAGAGTACTACAATTTGATGAATTTTAAATAAGTGTAAACGTAATAAACAATTTTCAGAGTACAGATACTAAACTAGACCTAATTAAACGTTATTGTTTGAATGACAGTTAATATGTATATGTAAATAAAAATATTTAACATTTAATGCTTGTTGATTGTTTTCTTATCCTGCTTAATTTGATAGATTTACTATTTATATATATATATATATATATAAAAAAATATATATATGTATATATATATATATATATCGTTTTAATTTTTCGAAAAAAATAAAATGAATATATTTTTAATTCTATTTTCCGCATGCAAATACGACAAAACTATACACTTAAAAAATCATATTTTAAATAATTTTTATGAATAGGTACTGGTTTAAAATTACATCATAGTTATTATCTAGCCAATTGTAATGATATTTAAAATTAAAATGTGCAACCAAATATTTATGTAATTATTTAAATCAATATTTACGTGAGTTTGTTTCATTTATTAACACCCAAAACGAAAAGTATGAGCAAACAAGTTCATACAAGGTCATGAGTGTAACTTGATAATAATTTTTTGTGTAAATGACCCAAAAGTCACTCAAAATTATTAACCGTAATGAAAATAAATTGATAGAATAATAATATAATCAATTGAAGACTCAATAAACGGTCAGTGAAACGCGCGTGGCTAGCAGATCATGCTGTACCCTGTAACACCAAGCGACGTTAACGTAGGCAACGCCGCTCCCCCTCCTATGCCGAGCGCCAGTCCTATTTTGTAATTCTAATTTCAACTGTGTAGTATCCCCAAGGCCAACTTGAATATATTTTTAATAGTAAGACAGACAGACTTAAGAATACACTTAATGCTACTTGTTTGGCTAGCAGTATGAACTGAAAGTAAGAGGTTTTCAGTTTTTTGTATAAATTGCATTAAAACATCCAACGTTTATGCAAGTATAAATGAAGCCTATGGCCATTAAGTATTGTGTGTCCCTAGATAACATTTGAAGATTTAGTCACGAACATAGTAGTATTAAATGTGAACATAAAATTACAGCTTAAAATTAGAAAGGCTTAATATTGCTGGATGTTCAGGAATATTGTCTTTTTTGCGTGAACTTTCAGTTCTAGTTGTAGAGTTGTCATATTATGCACAAACAAGAGATAAATTAGAAGTTTAAACTTATGATCTGTGAATCAAATTAGTTTAAATACTCTCTGATTGATTACAAACCAAGCGTACTATATTTAATTTGTACTGGTTGGAGTTTAACGCTCTCCTGGATCTGGTGTTTATTGTTTTTGACTAGATTAAGTGCCACATTAAACATTCTCTGTAAAATTTCCAAGTGTAATAGTGGGGGGAATTTAATATAAATGTATTAAATCCGTATTGTAATATACATAAACTACTTATTGACACTATTGCAAGTCATGGTATGTTATAAAATGTCCTACAAAAGTAACTGAATATAAACAAATCTCAGTCGATGATAAAAAAAAATTAAAGTAACATCTTTCCATCTGATCATGATCCACAATTATTAACTATCAATATACCGGATAAAATGACATCAGTAATAAACCTGTTAGCAAAATGACTAGAAAGTTTGCAGATAATAATTTGAAACATTTTTTAACTTTGTTAAGCAAAGAAAGTTTGTTATGTGTTTATAGGGCTTAAGTTGATTATAAATTTAACTTTTTTTATAATGTCTTTAAATATTATTTTAATTTATGTTTCCCTCTAGTAAGCAGCAGGAATGAAACTGGATCATTGCAATGGTACAATAGCGACCTGGAACTAGAAAGAAAAAAATATTGAACTAAATAATATAGAAGAAATTACAAAGAATAAGGAAATTGCATTTGTCAAAAGATCTATAAAAGTGTTATTAAATCTAAACAACCTCATTTAAATTAAAACATTTCTAATTCTAACAATGTGCGAAAAGAACCTGGAATTAACTTAATTCACAAGTTAGGAACAAAACCACAGGAAGCAATGGCATAGATAAGATAAAAGTAGACAATACAATTTACACAAACCCGTAGAAAACTATTCGCTTTTTATTTAATGAATACTATATTATTGTTGTAGACAATCTTGTTAACCCTTAAAATTGGTAAAACTCCAATAACACATTGGCTGTGAATGAGCAGTTCCCAACATCTAAACCCGTCAGTGACTGAGCTTTAGCGAAGTCTGTTACTCGAGAGGCTGAAAAATATTCATATCTGTTTGTCCTTCAGTCAGCATGGTATCATGAAATCGAAATTAATTTTGCATGAGACTCCATTACTACATTGACAACAATGTGTTCTCTGATGGTGCATGACCACCATGAAATTTGGCTGCACATAGTAGCACATAGGCTGCACATATGTTTTGTGTAAATTTCTTTTATGTCTGTCTGTCTATCTGCCCATACATAATGCCCACGTAAATTTATGAAAAAGTGACATATTGACAACTGGTTACATACTTTGAGGATTATAATCTTTATAACAGTGAACAACATGGTTTTCGATTAAATCACCCTGTCATTTCTGTGGCTGCAAATTGCATAGATACAATCATTGATGCAAGGGATAAGAGTGATATAAGTGCTAGGAGTATTTATAGATTTTACAAAAGCTTTTGATGGTGTACCATATATTAAACTAATAAACAAAGTCTTAAAATTAGGAACAAGACTACCTCCTCTAAAATGTCTTATATCATAGTTAACAAATAGGAAAAGTATTGTAGAAATTATTACTCTCGTCCAATAGCCATAATCAATCTGTAACCACACAATCAAAATTAAAATTCATTAAATATTGGTGTGCCGCAATGCACTATTTAAAGACCATTTCTGTTTTTTTTTATTATATTAAAGATTTACAGAACTTCCAATCAAGACAAAGGAAAACATGGTATTAGCCTATATGATGGCGATGCAAATTTATTGACACTGGAAAGTATACAGATACAATTAGAAATCAGATACAGAAAATGTTCAAAATTTTCTTTCAAATAACCAACTTTTGCTTAATTCTAAAAATCTAGCTTCATGTATTTTAGAGTAAAATGTAAGATAAATGTGGGTCTTCTTGAAGTGCACCATAAGGAGTTTGAACTTGACAGAGTGGATAATGCCAAGTTCCTGGGATTACATATAGGTAGTGAATTAAGCTAGAGCTCCTATATTGATCATGTTGCTAAAAAAGCTTTGTCCAGTTTGTTTGCTCTGTACAGACTATAGTAATTTTATATACTTTAAAACTGTATATTTTGAACATATTGACTCACATAAATCGTTTAGACTAAATATCTATGGTGGAGCATCTAAGATAAACATGGGAAAGTTATTAAAAGGGGATATGTTTACATCTAAATTGGAATGAACGTGTTAATGACAAATGTATAGTCTTAAATATACTAACAATTTGCAGTAATTATATTTTACAATATTTTAGTATACAGTTAAAAAGTTGAGCTCTGTCTCACTGATGGGTGATTGACCATCACTATTTAACCAGAAACAGAGGTAAGTTAGCCATACCAGCCCATGAGTTGACACCATGAAAAAAGGCAATGGGCATAAAGTGTTTTAATAGGCAACCTATTGATTTGAACAATGTAAATGGTAATATCATTAAAAAAAACCATAATATTAAATCCTCTATTATTTGACAAATGAATATTTTGATTACTATTATGGTATATAAAGAATCAGATTGTAAATACTTTAGTACTGATTTGAAGATTCTTTAGCTTGTTCATCTATGTGTTTGTATGTGTATCTTTTATTAATTTTAACTGTGTTGTAAATTTTAACTTCATGAATTTTTAAATAAAATTTGTATGTTGTTATGAATTTTTAATTTCCAAAATGAAATAATGTATAAGTCACAACTATTGGTTTAATTAATACTGAATTTAATACTGACATTATTCTTTGTATGCATGTGTAACTCTGAAGTTTAATCATATAACATATTCCACATGTGATGATATGGCAGCTTATCAACACATGTGAATGTGTGATGAAGTTACTGTGTTGCATTTGTTGGTTTCATATAAAGCTTGGACATTTATCTTCACAGCAAGCTAAATGGTAAGGAGCATCTTTACTGTGCTTTGTTGACTGGGATTACTGATAAAACAGGGATGAATGGAGCATATATCTAACACTTGGTAGTTGAAAAGATTCTATTATCTATTAATTCACTTAAACTTGTATTCTGTTAAGTACAAATATTTTGTCATTTTATACTATCATGGCTCAGAACTGAAGAGTGCCATAACATGTAATTTACTGTACATAACAAACACTCATGCATATACTTATGCAAGTACTTTTTTATGAACAAGATAATGTCCTTGAAACAGAGGAATTGTTTTCTGTCACCAGAAAATCAATATATATTTGTCACTGAATTATGCAGTTTCTGTTAATTTGCATGGTTTTGCAGATGAAAATGAACTTGATTTGTGTCTGCTTGTGTAAATAAGTTGTACAAGAAAATGTTGCAATAAATTGATTGATTTTAACTAATCTAGGTTTATAACTGTAAAATGTATTACATATTTGTACATAACTGTTTGATTATGAAAGCAGATTTCTGTCTTTTTGTGTCTTTACACACAATAGTTTTTGAATAAGTTGATTTAGAAGGATGAAATTAGATATGAAACTTCACCTCAACTCTCTTTATATTAAAATTGAAAATGCCCATTAGATATAGGCTTCTGGGCCAGTATGCTATCCTCTGTACAGTGAGTATGAAGCCTCACAAGCTGACCCAAAGTCTGGCTTGCATTTAACCTAGTTACTATTGTTTTCATGATCTGTGGCAACTTTTACAAACTCATTTCAACCGTGCACATTTATATATTCTTGCATCAATGAGAACCATTTTTGAAATGTCTAATGAGAAAATACTGAACAAAAAAATCATAAAGAAAGAGAGTAAAACAATAAAATGTTAAACAATAATGTAATGGTGAGAGCAAAAATAATGAGAACATTTCTATCTGTAATGTAAGCACATGTTTATGTTTTGTGCAAGGAATGATTTCTTCTACTGTCATGACAATAAATATTATGACTTCCATTGTTTTCATCACAGTGAACGCCTTTGCACTTAACAGTTACATGTCTTCTCATATTTCTCCATGACTAAAGCAATGTTACAGATGAATTTACTCAAGTTTATATGTTTCAAATGCTCTCTAGATGTTTGTTTTAATTATAAAAAAATCATTCATAGATGTCACAGAATTTATATTAAAATTTATGGGGACTCTTTGAAATATTAAATATCATCATATCATATACTTTTTAGGATGACAAAAATATTTTACGGTACATAACTTTGAAGTGACTACTTTTTTCTGACGAGTGTATTGAAGAAGACGAAGGCAGGAATAAAGTAAATGCTTTAATTTATAAATACTTTTTAAGTATAGTATTAAAAAAATACATATAATTTTTATCCTATTATTCACAATAACATTGTCTACATTACTTAATAATAATTTCATACGTTATACAATTAAAAATATATCATATTTTAATTTCTTATTTATTGATACTTTACTATAAGAACAAACAGTAATTTTACCATAGGAAACAACGTGTTTCAGTTTCTTACGTTAGTTTGTGTAAGATTACAACATTTTATGTCGGTTCCTTGGAAAATAAGGATAAAAACACAATTAACTTACACCAAAATAAATAGTACAATCGCCTGTATGACAACACAGCAGGATTGACATGATGTGACAGCTGTGAAAAAATGTAGATTACTTATACTACAACTTGACTGCATGAATATTTATAAAAAGATCACAGGATATACACTAGCATGGAAAATCATGGTTTATGATGTGTTGTGACTCATAAACATTAAAACAAAAAGCGGGCCATGTTTTGTTTTTGGCAAGACTAGTACAGGCTACATATACAATACATATAGTCTGCACCGTCTTCATGGACAATAAACTTTGTGGGCTATAAATAGGGTTAAAAAATAACTAAGTGAATGATAGTCATACAAGGAACATATTAACTATTACAAATGTATAGAAAAGTACAGGAACATCTTTAACATGTTGATTGCAGCACATACTTTAAAGTGCAGAAGCACATTGTGGCACAAGTGGCTCTGAGCCCTTGTCCGAAAGAATTGTACTTCCCACCAAAGCGTGAGGTTCAGCCCTTCACACCCCAAGGCGGTCCTACTACCGGGTGGGATATCCTTTGGTTCATGGAAAAAACTGCTTCTCTGGGTGTGAAAACTCTGTTGCTCCCCACAACAGCAATTACCACGTCTAGGTGACCCTGTCATAAATAATATAGCTGCCACCCTTAATATTTAAGACTGCACCAATTCTCCTCTCTGACAATAAAATTTTGTCTACATGAGCTTACACTAAGATAATAAACAAATTACGCTATATTTATATGCAACAGAAATTAACTATGATTAATAAACAAATAAAATTAAAGGAACCAAGGTAGCAATGAGTAATTCCTCATAATTTGTTTCCTAACCAGGACACCAGCTTGGTCTTGTGAGCTTTAGTTTCTCTACTTATAAGTGCTTTTTAATTTGCAGACTATAAAAAATCTGTTGACCTTTAGGATTAGCTACTCTCACAACCGATGGCTCAGGAAAACCAATTATACAGTCTACTCCTGCTGATGTTCCAGGTGACTAATTGGTCCAGCCAGTTGTATTCCATTGACTTTCTAAACCTACAAACCTTTGAATCACTTATTCCTAGTCTCCAAAGATGTTTTTGGAGAGGTTGCTGGCTTGTAAACATTCCTATCACAAGTCTTGATTTTTCTTTTGGTAACGTCTAAGTATTTCCCAAACAAATGTTATTGTCTTAGTCAAGTCAATTGATATTCTGTCATTACAATTTTATAGCTCTTTCCTCTCACTTCTTCATACCTCCTATTAGAAAAAATACTAAGAGGATACCAAATCCAGGTTGCAGATCTGTAGAAGGAATCCCTGGCCCTTTCTCTCCAATAAGTCTATCTCCATGATTTCCCCAATACTTTCATAGCCTGGTATTGACACCAGCTCTACCTAGTTTTATTTTCCTTCAGCATTTATTGACAGTTTATTGTAAGTCTCAAATAAAACTTGTGATTTGTCAATATAAATGTTTGTCCTAGTGTATTGTTTTAC
Source organism: Homalodisca vitripennis (assembly GCF_021130785.1). Lineage (NCBI taxonomy): Eukaryota > Metazoa > Arthropoda > Insecta > Hemiptera > Cicadellidae > Homalodisca > Homalodisca vitripennis. The sequence continues at coordinate 849,579 of NC_060210.1, forward strand.
AATAAACTGCTTGATACTTTCGAAAAGATCAATAAGTCTAACACTAAACAAGTCAACAAACAAAACCTCGCATAGCAAACTAATGTTACATGTCAGAATGGCCAATACAGTTGTATTGACAAAATTAGAACTTTTCACATTCAAAGTGCTAACGTGTCATGCTGACCCAAGAGAAGCATTATTGTGAATAGCTCTGCAATTTCAGTTAAAAAATGAAATTGTTCTTAATGACAATTTTGTCACCTATGAAGCATAATTCCATTTATCTGAACATGAACTTTGAAAACTATCTTCTGTGTAATACTGTAAATTCATTGTATATTCATGAGGAACCACTTCATTATGTTTAATTAGGAGTTTATGTTGCAATTTTATTTGCACATATTTGTTTGCAGATGTTTTTGGATATTGCATAAGACTTTGTCCCTCAAAAAAGCAACTGTCTGTAAATACCATCCAAAATCCATTGAAGAATTGAGAACTGCTTCTGTTGCAGAGAAAATATTACAGCATGTATTTTAAATACACAAAAACATGATTTTACAAGAATTGAATTGTGGATTGAACTACAGCATTAAATGTTAAGGTAAACGTTTTTTAATGTTCTAGAATGAATATAAATTTATAACTTGTATTTCATAGAATTTCATATATATTTTCCATGTATGTCTTTACAGAGCGACTCATTGAGTACCTTTGTATTGCTGTACTTTTTGTTTATGCAAACGATAATTATCAATTCAACAATTCCTCTAACCCGAAACAAAATGTTTATACATAGGATGTCTACTTATTTCAGTTTAATATTTAATCCACGAGAATGTAAAGTTGTACTTATATTGGCATCACAAAAGTATTATAGTTAACTATTATTTTCTATAATCACAGTATTAGTATCAACAACATACAAAAAGGCAACCACAGTGATCAATCCAGAAAGCCTTTCAAGTTAATAGAAACAAGAAAGTACTCATGATTAACTTCTGAAGGGATTTTATGCTAGATTATTTACATCTATGAACTAATTTTTCTTGTAAGACTAACAATACAAACTTAAGGATAAAAATAGAATGTTCTATTTTAATGCACTGTTCCATTTTTGTTAGATAAGTTACAAACCAGTTGAGTTTATTACTGGGTAGATTTTACGCTCAAAAGATTTCCATGAGGTATACTATCAAATGGTCTAGTTAAGTCTAAAACAATACCTAGAATTTTGTTCTCTTATCCATGAAATCTATTATAAATTGAGTAAATACAAACAAGCTGTAGTGGTTTATTTACCTTTTTGAAATCTGTGTTATGTTCAGAAAGTTTTTTTCCTAAAAATGTACAGATTTATTGTAAACTCTTCTTAAAGAGTATATGAAGTAATAATATAAGGCAATGCAATAATGTATTGTTTATTTCTCCTTTTTTAAATTGGATACAGTTTCTACCTCGAGTTCACAACAAACAATTAACCTTCTTACCTACGTTCAACTTAATAGTATGAACCTGTGGTTGTGGTTTCAAAATTAAGTTCATTTTTACCATAACAATTAAGTTTTTTAATTTCCAAGGGAAAATGTGATATAAAAAAAGAGCTAAGTTATAATAGCTAACCTATATTTTTTCATTCATGTTCTAACATATCAAATCGGCCCTGAGTCTGGGATTAAGCTACCCTGAGACAAAATTTACATTAGTGATAAATTATTATTAAAAATTACAATCCCTTTTAACGCATAAATAAATGAAACAGTAAATTGCACAATGCACGCTCTTTTATAATACTACACAATAGGAGTCCAAAGAAACTGCAGCAGGTTACGTAACATACTACAACCTATAACAAAAGAAACAGCAACAAAACCTCAGCAAGACATCATTCAGATTCTTGTTTAATTAACAATGCCTGAACAGCAGATGTTATATTAATGTCTTACTTGTAACACTGTTATTAATACCATTACACCACCTTCCACTCAGACAATAAAATACTATGCTCACACTAATTCAAGTTTTCTGCAATTCTAAATAATTAATTTTTGGGTAGCCATCTTTCATGCACTGCCAATTTTTTTTAATACAACCCCAATTTTAAAAAATTTCGTGATTTAAATCAATCTGAAACCTAGAGTATAGTACGAAGCCTGAATACAGTTCTATAGTGATGTGTTATTAATCACAGCAGATATTATTTACAGGTTGTTAATAAAAGTTACTTTTTAAAACAGTATTATGTAAAAAACTAACAAACCCTGAATCAGGTGTAAAAATGTGTTGCTTTTACTCCTACTTTTCTATTTTCATAATAGTTGTTAACTATAAAAGTGCCATTTATAGAGCCTGTTTAATTTTGTTAAAGAAATCTATTTTTTTCCCCTGTGATAGTGCTCTAAAGATTTGAATACAACCTTATTTCATGGGCAAGACCATAGTCAGATTGGAGGACAGGGGTTTGGGGTTTCAAAAACCGATGAACTGCACTATAATAATGTTATAGAGCTAACCAACACTCTTTCTCCAATTTTTTCTGGCTAAATACTTGTTCATGGGAGTAGCTGAAATCTGAAGAAAATGTTTTCTCACTAAACTTGTTAACAAAGCTGTGTTGAACGTATGTTTGTGTGATATTTTTCCGTATTTCACACTAAAAAAAGAAATCTTTAATGTTTTTTTAATTACTGTGTACATTATCGATCTTGTTCATGAATCATATTGACTTGGTTACACAATGACTTTTTAATAGTTTAGTTGTGGATTCAATGCAGTGTAAGTTAAACCTTGTTTGTTTCTTGCAATATTTTATAGTCTTTTTATGTGTAGGTAAATTTCTTATTTTAATACAGTTTTGTTGTTTTCAGAGCCACGGATAAATGCAATCTACCAAGGACAGATAACACAACAAGGTATTGAATATTGGACACGTTTTATCAATAAGTGGTTCAATGAGTGAACAAAGCCTCATAAGTGATCAGGCACCCAACATGAGGTTCTCGTTTCCTGGGTCCAAGGGTAACCTGTACTACTCTGTCTTTGCCGGTGAGTCAGAACACTGTGTGTAAAGTAAATAAGGCACTTTCAACACAGGAACAAACATTTGTTTTTTAGCTTTGTTTTGTTGATAAAGTGTATGTATGTTACTTTTCTATAATATAAACAGTAGAGCCTTAAACGTTGAACTACAAACTGTTCGTCTGTATGCAAGCATCAGTTGTGATGAAACTTCACAGACAGTTGTGGTTAGTAAATATTTAAATACCCAGATTTTAAAATATTTATAGGTTGCTTACAGAAAATTGAAGTTATTTAAAAACTTTTTGGATCTTATTAGATACTTGGAAAAATGGAACAAACTGTATCTCAAAATAGTGTGTTCAAAATTTCTGAAACGTCACATTTATTTTAGGGTATATTGCATTAAAATATCATAGCAGGGATTCAATTTTGTAAATATTGTTGGCGTAACCTTTGATAATATTCACTGTTTACATCTGATGTGTAAACTAATTTATAGTATAGTTTGTAAAGTCCTCAAAGAAACTTCAATTTTTTAAAATTTTGTCATGGTTTTTACCTACAAATTATATTTTTATCTGAAAAAAGTAAAAAAATTTAATTTTCATTGTTCATAGTACATTATATTCTGTCTGGAGAGTTATGGTCCCTGGCAGAATATAGACCCTTATCACACCTCAGCTTATCCCTCACCCCACTGCCTCTACAACCTGCCTGTTATGTATAATGGCATATAGATATTTCATATTTTAATGTAAGAAAAATAGAGAAAATGAGTCTAAACTTGGCATAAATATAGTAGTGTATGTTGAGTTTAATGTAATCTTGTATATTTAAATGTCAGCTTTACTATTTCATATGAGTATATTGAACTTTTTTCTTTCTTTCAGTATGAAGATCATCTAATAAAATTAAGTGAACAAAATAAGAGTTAAAACTAGATAACGTACGTAAAAGAACATCAATGATTGAAAAGGCTGTTAGTTCATGTGTGAGAGTACATGGGTTAGGGAGGATCTACAATACTTGAAGAGTCATCATGGGTGTATATAATGAGAAGACTCAAGTCTCTCCCCTCCTACCCAAGATAATTTTGAAACTGGTATTAAAATTGCATCCAGTAGTTAAGCAACCAGAATTGTGCAAATGTGAGCTTCTTCACTTATTTCCATCCTGGCTTGTCTCAGAGGTAAAGTTTACCTTAAAATGGTAGTTCAAACTGCATCTGAACCAGTTCAATATTGCTGAAACACACACCACTTCAAAATCATGTTCTGCTAAGTTTTCAGTAGCATTAAATGTTACTAACCATGACCTGCTTATATCAAAACCAATTAATTAATGTTAAGTCTTTTTACAAATCAACATTTCACAGTAAAATATTGTTTCAAATGCGAATTGATTGATGAAGAAATCAATTATGTATAATACATCTCCCCGTTAGGTTTTGTATTTTTTCATAATTATTTCAAAAACATTTGGACTACAAGAAGTGGTGCACTAATTTTGATGGTTTTATTTTACCAAGACAACATCACACAGCTGGTCTATTATAGCGCACGGAACTGTAGTACTGAAAAGCTTAAAATACAAATTAATCTTGAGCAGTTTATAATTTTATTTTGGAATAAAGAATTCTTCAGATATTTTATTTAGCGTTTGCAATTAGTATGGTGTGGTGTGGTATTTATGGTCATAGAGCTATTACCTAGCTAATATCTAAATTAGTTACTTGTGGTTGATAAATCGTTACAAATACAGTGACACAAGTAAAGAAGAGTGTGAGTGCTGCTTTATTGAATTCAATACACTAAGCAAGTGTATTGAATATCTGGTTGCGTATGATATTTGTTGAAAAAACAATAAATACATATTCTGTTGTATAGATTTTGTATTTACCACCCAAATATTTACTTATATTGCCAAAATATTGTTAATAAACCCTATTTCAATAACACAGTATTCCTCAGAAAACTAATGACAGGGTTTTCCATTTATGCAGGAACTAAAACATGTATGGGTTATTATGACATTCTTTTTTTCGAACAATATCTTCAACATCCCTTCTTCCGGCTTATTGAAATCCATTAGGCCTGTCGCTATTCTGGGATCACCATTAGTAATATTTCAGCACTTCTCCGTCTTCCATATTTCGAGGTCAGAAGATGAAAAGTACTCATAGCTTATTACTTCTGCGCTGCCTTGTTAATTTTGATCTTGACCATCCTGAACTACTTGGGAAGATTGCTTTCAGGGTGTAATGAAGAACCAGATCAAATGAATAGTTTGGAAGAGTTGATGTGAATACCAATTATACTCAAAATATACCTATTCTTTGGATTCAGTTACCAACTTCGTTCCAAATGATTTTGATTTCTTTACCAGTATGGTCACCCTTGAGCGCCATCTCACCAGCCTACCATGCACAATTTTATTCTCTAATAAATTCCCACACAGTTCAAATCACACACAACTGTTTTTCTTTTTTGATTTCGAAGTTTATTGCTGTTTATTTTTTTATTTAATTTAATGTTTTTTAATAATATGCTGTATACAATTTTAATAATCAATTGTTATTAATCTGATTTATTCCTATTATTTGTTCTGCACTAATATTTTTGTATACTGTCTGTTATTAATTATTAAGTTATACAAATATATACTAAAAATGGGTAAACTACGAGTATTAACTTCCTAACAGTTTTATTTCTGTACCAAAATTCACGTTGTTTTTTTTTTATAGAGACACATTGGGAGAGTTTAGATATATACTTCTTTGTTTTAAAACTAATTTTTAGTTTGTCTTTTTCAAATCGTTGTTATTTTTTATATGTCTTTAACTAAGTTATTTTCACTATCAGTGACCACGTCATCATCAAGCAAATTCAGTGAATTTGTTATTTTTGTATTAAAATATTTCCATGGTACAATAACACTAGAAATACAATCATAAAATATTCCTGGACGGGTTACATACTACAACACATGGTAGCTATCTGCACTGTGTGACTACAGTGAACTCACCAAGGTACAAAAACTCATGACAGAGGATCAAGGAAGTGCTGACATCTAGTAGAAAATGTAAGAACTACTTGCGCGACACATGTTCGTCATAGAAATGCTTCTTGCCCATTATTATGGCATACAACAGAATAAAACAGGAACAGTATAGCAATGCATATTACACCAGTATCATACTTTTACGCAATCACTGTAAATGTAATATTGAGTCAAAAACCATGAAGGGTTTCATACAAATAGAGAATCAAAACCTATAAATTAACCAATAAATAATTATTTTTTAAAATGTTTTTAAACATTTGTTTAAGATATCTATAAAAGATTTTAAAAATATAATAGCTCATATGGTATAAAATATCTTTTACTCTATGCGAGTAAAAATATAATTATTAAAATTATTATTTTTTATTTATTTTATTAAACTAATACTGTGCATACTAAGCTTAGTGTGAACTAGGAGTCCTTAATACCCTCTTTTAATCTAATCTAATCTAACTTAATTCTGGAAAACATGATCCAACTGTCACAGCTAAAGAATTGTAGAGCAGACTAACTTATCAGTCTCAATGTTATCAATAGATTTTCCCGCTTTAGACTATTTTGCTAAGGATTAACAGTGTTTCATTTATCACAACATAACAGTACTACAGTTCCCTTTCACCTATAATCTGCTTGTTTATAACCAAAACACTTGACCATGACTTATCACCCACTTATAATTTAAGCCTGAATCTACTGATATTAAAAATATGATTTTGCCAACAAACCTATTTAGATTAAACATTTTTCATTGATTTAATAATAAGAAATAATATTACATAAATTTTACACAAGATATTCCATAAAACCTGGCTATTTGTATTATAATATACTGGATATAGTTTTTATGACAGAAATTCTCATAACACTAGAATTTACTATTTCTCTTGTGGATGAATTTTCAAGACAGTGGTTCTTAGAACAAGAATCTAGGCCAAATGTGGCTCACCTAACTATTGTTACACCAATGTGTCCTGCCAGAGATACAAATCCTGACATTTATTTTGGAAAACCCAATGTTAGGAAGAGGAACTGTTGCGTTTGTAGTGCAGCCAGCTCAAAGGCTGATGGAAACAGAAGAAAATCAACATTTATATGCAGGAAATGCAGAAAGGGTCTGCATTGCATGCGTAGTCCTCAGCATCACCAAGAACATCATCATCAGATTACAATATCTCTTTATTTTTTCAGCAAGCTAATCACCCTCACTGACATTGTACAAAAGTTCATGTATTTCATCAGAATGTACATTATCCTGTTTATTGACACTTAAAGTCAAGCAGTAAAAATACTCAAAACAGTGAGAAAGCAATAAAAACATTCTACATTACTGAACAGTGCCAAACAACGCGGGTGGCTACTGCACACGACACTGTGCGCTCTTCCCGCCAATATTGCTGCAGATGTTTCATGCCAAACAACAAACAGGCGGGTGGCTACTGCACATGACACTGTGCGCACTTCCCGCCAATATTGCTGCAGATGTTTCAGCCAAACAACAAACATACTGTGCCAGCAGTTGACAACAGCTGAGGCAGAGAGTATGGGTGCCAGTAAAACAATAGCTTAGCCACCACTTGTAAATATTGTTTATCTGTTAAAATTGTTACGACCTTTCATCTTACAAGCCATAACAGAATTATAAGAGTGGTCCAAAATAATCCATAAAAATTATAAAAAAGCGTTAAAAATGGTTTTGAAAATCCTCAGAATGTTATTAAAAGTGTGTTTCTGTATCACAGCTGACTTGGCATCGGCAGCAGCAGGCACTCACTTCAGCTGGTCTTCCCCAACTTTGCCAAAGTTAGAGGCAGCAGACTCATGGTTGCCGATCAACTCAGATCAAGCATCATGGATCGGCTCTCTGACGGCACTGGGCACCGTGTTTGGTCCTTTCCTAGGAGGTTGGTTGGTCAACACAATCGGGCGACGTTGGACAATAGTGACCTCAGTAATGATTTGTCTTGTCGCTTGGATAATCCTCCTCTTCGCCAACTCCGTCTGGATAATATACATCGGGAGATTCATTGGGGGTGCGGGTGGAGGCATTGCCTTTCTCGCTTGCCCCATGTATGTAGCCGAAATCTCTGAGGTATGTGTTTGGGAATAAACATTTTTATATATAGCTATCAGTTATACTAATTTTATGGATTGAATTAATTGAATCTAAAGAGTAATATATCACTCATACAGGGTGATTACCGAGAAACGCATGTTTTTAAAATAATGAGTACTCAGGCAACTCAAAGCAAAAAATGTATTTATGAGTGGAAAAACAGTGTACACATTATGCAATTACATAACAAAATTACTTACAATTTAGCGTTTAAAAATTACATCTCTAAGGTGGCCGCCTTCTGCTTGGATACAGTGTTGAAGGCGTTCTTTAAAACTTGCTACGGATTTTGCTAACATATCTCTAGGAATGGCGTTGACTTCCTGGCGAATAGCTTTTTTAAGTTCCTCTATTGTTCGTGGCTTGTTTATGTAAACTCCAGATTTCAAAATCCCCACAGAAAGAAATCTGGAAGATCCGGTGAGCGAGAAGGCCAAGTGACATCACCAAAACATGAGATCACTCTTTTAGGGAAATGTTCGCTGAAGGAATTCCATACTAATGCGAGCCGTATGGGCTGTTGCCCCATCTTGTTAGAACCAAACATTACGTATCTCTATATGTTGACAGTGCAGTTCTGGCAAGAGATATTCTTTCAAAATTTCCAGGTACTGTTGTGCATTCACTGTCACTGCTCTACCATCGTTGTGTTAAAAAAAAATAAGGACCAATGATCCCCTTTTCACTAACCGCACACCACACAGTCACACGTAAGCCTCTATTGTTCGTGGCTTGTTTATGTAAACTGTAGATTTCAAAAATCCCCACAGAAAGAAATCTGGAATTGTAAGATCCGGTGAGCGAGAAGGCCAAGTGACATCACCAAAACGTGAGATCACTCTTTTAGGGAATGTTCGCCGAAGGAATTCCATACTAATGCGAGCCATATGGGCTGTTGCCCCATCTTGTTAGAACGAAACATTACGTATCTCTATATGTTGACGGTGCAGTTCTGGCAAGAGATATTCTTCCAAAATTTCCAGGTACTGTTGTGCATTCACTGTCACTGCTCTACCATCGTTGTGTTAAAAAAAATAAGGACCAATGATCCCCTTTTCACTAACCGCACACCACACAGTCACACGTAAGTTATGAAGAGGTCTCTCAGCTACGTTTTGAGTATTTTCTGCACACCAAAATCGTAAATTCTGTTTATTGACTGCTCCTTCCAAGTGGAAATGCGCTTCATAACTCATAAGGATATCTGCTTCGTCATTTTCTTCCAACATGTAACTCATTGTGTTACAAACATTTACACGTTGTCTCTTATCTGATTGACTCAATTTATGACATACTGCCAGCTTGAAAGGATGAAATTTAAGATGTGTGACCAAAATCTTCCTCACTATGGATGGGCGAAGTCCGAGAACAGATGCCCGCTTCCGAATTGAGCGGCTACGACTCTGAACTGTTGCAAGGCACACTCTTTCAAATGTCTCAGGGGTACTAACTGTCGTTGCCGGTCCAGGAGGTTTCTTCTTAAGCAAAGATCCAGTTGTGTTAACATTATGTATCCAACGCAATATCGTGTTACGATCAGGGATAGCACCATGCTGTGCAATGTTAAAATGTGCATGAAAGTCTCGCTGAATCTGAGTGACTGATTCACTATTTGCGTAAAACCGTCGCATGACAAACGTACGATGCTCAAGGTTCCATATCTCGGCTACAACTGAAACTGCACAACTACAACTGCACACTCCCCCCTCCACAGTGCAACAACTTCCGGCCGTCGCCAACCGATATTCCTTGTATACTACGCAAGTCAAAAACATGCGTTTCCCGGTAATCACCCTGTATGATCAATAGTTGTGAAGATTACACAGTTATGCACACTCCAGACTACCTAGCCCAGTGGTATAGTTACTGTCTCATGATAACATGGTTTGGTTAATTAAAGTATGGTTAATTATTTTCAGTTAGATGTAAAGTTTTAATGTTTGAAGTTAACATTGTTTAAACCCTCTCAAATACTTACACTGAAGTAACAGACAATAAATAATTTAAATCTATAAAGGAATTAATAAGTGAAAGCATTGTCAGAGCGTAAAAGATTTAATTGTAACAAAATATAAAATGACATGGCTCAAACATAAGTACTATTTTTTGTAATACTTTTAAGGTCCAGCTTAAAATTATCAGAATCTTCTTCATTTTCAATACATTCCCAAATGTGAAAGCAAACTCGATAATACCTCGAATAAAGGTCTTTATGATACAAAAACAACGACACACAGTCAATAAATTTCTGACTTACTATCCAAAATAGATAGCCTACCATTTTAAGAAGGTAAAATTCTAACTCAATCACTTTTATATGTTGGGTAGGGTCAACTTAGAGATCACTAATTTTCACAATTATCCTTATAAAGTCTTTATAACAGGCACATGATTAGGTTACAGTTTAAAATATTTTACCCTGTTTGTTTGTAAAATGTAAAAAAATGCATGTTTGTTTGTAGGGTAGGTAAAAGATATACAATAATATACACAGTTTTCCTGGACCTTTAATAGTTCATAATTTAATAAAAATCGTATCAGATTTGTAAACAAAATAGACTAATAAATTAAATTTAAACATTTTAAATCAATTGAAAGTTTAATGCGCATTAATTAGATTTCCCAAAAAATACTGAACAAAATACTATCCACCACATAATTTTACGATATACAGCACTGGACACTGGACAATTTGAAGTCATTGTAGACAAACCACCTTTTTGTATTAAACTTATAAAATTAAATCGACATAGAATAGAATAGAAAAAGAGCCTTATTAAATTAACCCTACTCAATGACAATCTAATAGGTAAGACTGTATTGGAAACATGTACTGTTGTGTTTATAAAGAAATTGTTAAAAAAGTTGATGTCTGGTAAATTGGTTATAACTAAACTGGTGTATTGTTATTTGACTTAACATTTTTCAAAAGACACCATTTTGTCAATATTAAATAATAATACAAATATTTTTTCTAATTTTCCTCTTATATATTTTAAAACTATTTGGTTTCTTCTTTTAAACCTCTTCTTCTCGTTCCTCTTCTTCATTAAACCTAGAAACCAAATATGCCAAATTTGGTTTCCACAGCTTAACGTTTTAGAGATAATAATTTTTTTATAAAAATTACAAGATGGCGGCTAGCGGCTATACAAGACATTTCTTGATCTATGTTTATATGACATTGTTTGTTTGAAATGATGAATACTATCACCCGCAGAAGTTTGTGACACCCTGTATATTATTGTGTATATAGAATTTTTAAACTATAGAATAGTTTATTTTAATTCATGTGTGTTTAGTTTTTCAAATATGCCGTAGTATAAGGGTGGAAAATAATAATTAAATTATGGCTTAAAGATAAAAAAAAACTTCATATTACGCGTACACAGAATTTAGTTAAAATGTTTAGCTTGTTTTACTCACTAAAAAGTCTGTATGATTTATGAATTAATTTATTTTGGATTTACTTTTCACGTAAAAAAGATAAACACAATTGCTGCTCAAATTAGTCTCGACTTGCATTACGCATATTACTTCCTGGATCAAAATTATCTAAAAAGAATCTTTACAATTTATTTCCTGCTAACAACCCACTTTGGACTTTTGATGTTTACCAATGTTTCAAGCCTGAAGTAATGAGGAGCTCTCGGATCCCTGTTTTGGCTTTATCTTCCTTGTGGCTGGTATATCTTGGATTGAGTACGCGTTTGGCCCATATGTATCCAATATCTCAGAATTCCCTCATTTTCCTAAAACTTTAAATTCCTACAGTCCTCTTCCTCTTGTGCTTCAGTTTGACGCCAGAGTCCCCATACTAATCTACTTATCCTCCGTGAGGGTGAGACCTCCAAGGCTCTTGAGAGTTCCTCACGTGGCGTAAGAAAAGCGGTCGGAAGGCCAGAGGAGGTTCAGAAGGAGCTCAGTGAAAATTGAGGTGAATTATGAAGCTTAAATTTTAAAGGCATGTAATCTATGTGTAATTATTACCATTCTTGTTTGTAATGTATCAAAGTCAAAACTAAATTCATAAAATCTTCAATAAAGATTTATATTTTTATAACTGATTCCATGTCCATATAATAAGTGGAAAATCTGACGAGAATTACTGATCATCACTAATTATAGGCTAATTGGTAGTATACAAATGCGACGATGAAATAGAAAAAAAAAACCCCTAATCACTAAAACGGATTATTTTGTCATAATTTGTGAGTTTAAAAACTCATTTAGATAAACTAAACATGCTAACAAATTGTCCTCAGTATTTTCTATATTTTTTATGTGTCGCACATTTTTTGTATTTGATGAAAATAATTTTACGTGCAATACATAAAATTGCTAACACATTGATAACTCGTTTTCGTTTTACTTTAGTGAAATGAAAAAAATTATAAAATAGGTAAAAAAATTAACCCAAATTATCATTTTTTGTAAATAACAGTTTGATCACTAGACAGTGGTATATATGAAGTTGTCATTGCAGCTTGTCTAAGCACGGAAGTCATCTGTTAGGTGATACACAAACAGTCACCAAATTTGTATTTACCCTCCCGCAATTTGAGTAGTTTTTGTGAATATTTCCTCTATAAAACAGATATGTAATTTTTGTAGATCATTAACCTTTTTTATCACTTTATTCTTGAAATGTGTGCTGCAATTAAGTTTTACAGTGGCCTATGACTTGCACACTATAATGAAAACAATAGCCTAAATACCAAGCCTTATTGCAGTTGGCATCATGTGCCACAAGCATTAAACTCTCAATAAAATTTGGTTCAAAGAAATTTAACTGACTTCTCAACTCTTTTTCTTGATGTAATAATAGTGGATTGTGTAGGATGACATCAGGTAAAGACCAAGGAATGTCTAAAAATTGATACATGCCTAAATAAAGGGGAAAATAAACATAGTTTCTCCTTTTGGGTTTTGGACATAGCAACACTTGTAAATTGATTAAAAAACTCCTACAACAATTAGTCAAACTTAGTAAGTTTGTATAAGAAAGTACACACCAATAATACTTTTAACAGTGTCGTGTGCATGCGTAACGTAAAGCAAGCTAATCCTGTCCTTGCCAAAAATTTACAGCCACTGATTTATAAAAAACAAAACTTACAGACAGACCGAGGTCCAGCAGATCCATGGCCGCGAAGGTTTGGACTGACGTCGGACCCATGGAAGCCACAGTGTGGAACCGGCGGGGACATGTACATCTCACTGGTGATGAGGTGGCTGGGCATGCATGCTACGCGGGGTAAAAATGTTTAGACCTTTTACTATGCCAACAAACATCTTCATAAATGGCCGGGTTGTTCCTTCTCCTCCAGTGGCGTCCACTCTCATTGTTGGGAGCTCATGCCTGTTTTGTTGCTGGTGATTTGCTCCACCTACTTGCCAGGACATCTTTGGCATGAAAAAATGTCCTTACTCCATGTCTGCCGTAGGAAAGTGGCAGAATTATCCTATCCAGGTAAAAAGATGTACAAATACTTAATATATTTTCATCTGTAAAATGATTTTTCAATGCTGTCATGTACATGATGCCATTGTGAGAAAATAATATGTTTGAAGGTACATTAATTATTAAAGTTTATTAATCCAATGTTACTTTCTATGACAACAATTCCCCTTGGTGACTGATAAACTAATATAAGGTTTTAAAATTAGAAAGCCCATAATCTCGTTTTCTTACAGGGTTTATGCAAATGGCCATAGGGAGCTAACTCCTCCCTCCAAAATATTTGGAAAAGAGTTTTTTTTATGATAACAAATTTTACCACTCATGAAACAACAAAAACACTTAAAAATATAAAGATTTGAGAATAAGTAATTATTTCTTTCAAATCATTTTATTTTTTTCTTGTATTCAAAAACGAAACTTTTCAGTTTACATTTCAAGATAATGGTCAAAAACCGAAGAGACTTCTCTCGAATATTCAGTATTGGAATTCCTTCTTTTGGTTTGAATAATGGAAACATAAACTTTAATTATTTTTTCTCTCCTCTTGATCACCTCATGACATTTTCAATGAACAATGGCTACACCCAATTTTTTTATTCAGTTTTCAAAAAATTTGGAGTGTGAATAAAATCCACATATGGAGGGCATTATTTTCACCTTATTAATTAGTCTTTCAACTTGTTTTTGGGTTTTTTTCATAAACTCTTGGAGGAATTGGAACAAAGTTTTTTTTTTGATCGTTCTTCAATTGGTAACAGAAAGACAGCTGGGAAACCTATCCTAAAGTATGAAGAAACTGTGGAAGATTTATGTTATTATGCTGATGCCGTTAGTGCAGCTATACTGATTGACTGTTTTATTCTGAGCAACCCATATTAATATCAAAAATAAATTTTTTATTTTCTGAGACTTCCACGCATAAATATACTAGCCTATCAGTAATTTTCCAAATCTTTTCTAGGTTTGTGCCTGGGAATGTATTTTTTTTTATTTTTTCTTTTTATTTTTTTACTTCTACCGTGTCCAGTACAGGACATGACATGACAGCGGTATGATGGTTTACCAAGTAACCCAGCATGGTCCCCTGTTTATCCTAAACTACACTGTTGGTAAGATGTTAATTGTTCCAAATCACAGGTATAAAAAATGTTGCTACAACATTATTATATGAAGATAAAGTATGCCACTTCATTTTAGACATTCAAAAGTGCTCAACTAAGTTTTCTTTTTACTATAATCTTAAAACCAAATTCCTTATTCCGACCAACTATTATTAATTTAGCTAGTATACTTGGTTTCATCCCATTCTAAAATTGATGTGGTCAGATGGAAAGGAAGATGATATTAGTACAAAATAGAGAAACCTAACACATGAAATACAACGCCCACATTTGAAATCTTGTAAGTAAGTGATCCTGAGTGTAAAAAAATACAGTATGAATGTTTTAATTTTATCACATGTAAAGATGGGTTTTATTTATTTTGTAACCCCACGTTGGCACAAAATTTGGTGGTTTGCTAAGCTTCTTTAGCAACAGTTTCATGAACTAAACTTCAAGGAATTTGGGGAAAATGTTCTGAAAGGATCATTTTATTAGTGAAACAGGCGATTATTCAAGATGTTTTGAAACTGATTTTAATCAACAAGTATTATTCAAATTCTTCCATTCTTAAACCCAGGCTAGGCTGACTACTAAGGATCCCTCCAATCGTGGACATAGGTGCAGCAATTTTTAAAACCAATACACCACTGTCCTCATCTTGCTTTCTCACATCACTATTCACATCATCAATCCATCTAGACCGTTTCCGTTATCACGGGTCTTCGTAACACAGCCTCCTCCACTTTTGCTCCTATCATTCCAGGTCACCTCTTCCTCCACCTGTAGTTTTCTGTAGTCCTCATCTCTCTATGTCTCTCCACACTTGGTCCTCCCATCTTCCTCCTCGGTCTTCCACTTGGTCTTCTCCTCCTTCTCCAGTGCTATTCTAGGCATTCTATTATCTCACCATCCTCACCATCATGCCCCATCCCACTGTATTCTTCTTCCCTTCCATTATCCTCTTTTGCAGTGAAAACTACCTTCAATCTCTCTCTGGTTTAATTTCGTTCCTTATTCTAGTCTCTTCTTGTATTCTTTCCTCCTATCCCTCTTAAAATCTCATCTCATTCTGCAGCTTTGCAATCTGCTTAAATCATATTTTTAGTCCACGTCCACGTCTCTGCTCCATATAATAAGAATTGGTTTGGAAATAAATAATATTATAAAACATCAATACTTTTGATTCATTCCAATGTTTCCAACTCCAACACAAATCTTTCTTCACCATAATTGAAAAACTTTCCACTCTTCCATATTTCTGTTCTTCCTATTCTCCTCTTACTATTGTGCCCCCTATCAGTTATGATACTCTCCTAAATAACAGAATTCCTTCACCTTTTCAAGTCTTTTTCTTCAACTAACACGAGTTCTTTGTTTATTTTTCCTTTACCCTTTTTTTTCCTCTTATTTTCATTACATTACATTTTTTGTTAACATCTCTAAACCATATTTCTTCGCCACTTTTTGCCCATATTTGTTTAACTCTCGTTATCTAACTCTTCTTCCCTATTTTCCCCTTATCATTTTATGTCATCCGCATATGCTTTCATTGTCCTTATGTTCTTCTGCCCTCTGTTTCCTGTACTTCTAAAAAATTATAATATTTGTCACCTTTGCCCTTTCCATTATAATATTGAAAAGGAAAGGGTGACAATATGCTATCCCTGCCTTACTCCTCTCTCTGTTTTAAAAAAGTTTCCCGGTATAAATTTTTCTTCAATTCTTACCCTGTTGTTTAACATATGCCGTAACAGGTTCTATTATTCCTTTCTACAATTCCCCACGCAATCCTCTCTTTCTCATACTTCTCCCATATCCTTTTCTCTCATTACCTTAATCATATGGGGGGTTTGATCTGGCCATCCTGTAGGGTCTATAAAAGCTACCATTGTTTCATTATTCCGTATTTCCCACCTCCTTTTTCTAACACTTGTTCTCATCACAAAAAAAGCATCCTACCGTTGACCTGACCTTTTACCCTAAAAACCACATTGCTCCTCTCCTTCCTGTTTCTCTTCCAGTACTGGTCCTAAAATTTATTTTTTCTGCAACAGTATTCTTTTTTCATAAAATTTTTGTGTGGTAATGCGGCACGAACAAAAAGTTATTCCCCTGTAATTCTCGCATTTATTGCTTTATTGCCTTTCTCTTACTATTTCCATTCCCATAATTGGCAATTCACTATCCAATCCACCAAAGGTTGGCAAAAGAATTTCAATTTGTTTATACCTTTTGCCAACAAAACTCTATCACTGAAAGCATTTAATAAGTGGTGGTATTTTCAGCAGCATCTTTAATTTTTAATAGTGAAACGTAAAGGAGAGGCACAGACTGCCCGCCCACCACAGCCTTGGATGTATTTGTAGCGTCGGAATCTTTTTATCCCAAGCAGTCGCTCTAGTCTCCCTCCTACTGACTAGTCCCAAATTATTTTATTCTGGAACCACCCTTGTATTACTAATTCCATTTCATTTATAGAACATAGAAATCTAATGTTGTCTGAATATTGTTGATATTAAGGATAAAGGGACTACTATGTGAATAATCCTTTTTGTTCTTGTCAGAGACCCAAAGTAGTAGGGAACCGCTTACCTTTATAAACGATAATGCGAGGTCAGCCAGTAGAATACAATAAATAAATTAGTTATATTGTTAATTATTCATTTACTATTATTACTAATATTATTACTTAATACTATTATTATTGTTAGCATTATTATCATTATAATTAAATTTTTATTATTATTTATTACTTAATATACCATATTTATAGATATTAATTATAAATTATATATTCTCTAAATAATACTTATTTTATTTTTACCAAACATACAATATTAAAAGATATTTCAAATGAAGTTTAATTATATATTTATTTATTGATCCAATAATCAATGTATTAAAATTAAGTACAAATATAAAATATTTGTTTTTCATTATTAGTGATTAATATTTTTTGTTTAAATTTTCTTCTTCTTCATCGTCTTCTTCTTCTTCTCCTCCTCCTCCTCTCCTTCTTCTTCTTCTTCTTCTTCTTCCTCTGGCTGTTCAATATCGGATTCATTATTATCATTCTCGTTTACTAAATTATCAGAATAGAAAGATTCAAGAATATCAGGTGCATATTCACTTTCTTCATTGAAACCATCTGAAGTTGATGAAGCATTGAGGCATGATTGTCCATTAATCTGCCCACAAATTAAAGTGCATCGCAATCCTGATTTCCTGCATC
Organism: Homalodisca vitripennis; assembly: GCF_021130785.1. Lineage (NCBI taxonomy): Eukaryota > Metazoa > Arthropoda > Insecta > Hemiptera > Cicadellidae > Homalodisca > Homalodisca vitripennis. The sequence goes on from NC_060210.1 coordinate 867,557, forward strand.
CGCAATTAGAAGCACAACCTTTCTTGCAATTGCAAAATATTGTATTCAGCAGTTCTTCTGGTGCTGGTGGTAATAATGTTGTTATTGGTCCCAGGAGTTTCATTTTGCAGTACCCAGCCGAATTCCTGGGGTTCTAAATCATTTCCCAACCTAATTTGGGTCTAATAAAAGACACGAAGGATATGCTGACGAGCTGCTGTACTTGAAGATAACTGCACTGGTTTGTTGAGTCTTGTTGATTTGATGAACTGGGTGTATCGAAAAGAGTCTATATCGTCTTCTGATTTCGGAGCATTATACATTGCTAAGAAAAATACGTACTCCCATTTTCAAATAATTCTTGTACAGAGCAGTTTTTTTTGTTTAAATAGTTCAGCTGATTGATTTAAAATCGTAATGTTTTTTCGAACATTTTAATAAACGATATTTTACCTTTTTTATAAAGCCCAGAAGTCTTATCACATTCACTAAATGCGTGTAAAAAATAATATGTGTTTCTTAGAATGAGGGTATTTATCAAAACTTTTCGATGAATACAGTTTTATCTCCAAATTACCCTTACCCATTTTTTTTTTAAAGATTTCTTGTTGATATGATTGAGCACGTCCTATCAAGATAACTAGCAAATCAATATCTTTCGCCTACAATGACAGAAATTTTTTTTAAGTTCAGACTAATAATTAATAATAATAATAATTCTTTATTTTGTCAAAAACACAGAATATACATTTTGCATATACATATTCATGCATAATAAAATACATACATACATTTACATAGTATAAATCAAAATAAATGTTCTTACATTAAGTAACTACAATATGTTCATTTTAAGAGATGCACAAAACAGTCTCAATAAAAAGATAATATACCGTAACTTAAAAAAAACTGTATTTAAGACAAGACAAAATAGGAACCCCATAGGTAAAACCAGTATTGGGATCTCCATTACTTAACTAAAGCAAAAAAAAAAATCGGCTAGCAGCGACACGCAACTCGTATTAGGAAAAAAAATTTATTTTAACTCAAAAAATAATCTCTGTTTAATAACTCTGTGCTTTAAATTACACAACTAAAATTTATCCCTTCAAAAAAGTAACTGTACATCAATAACAAAATATAGACTCTGCAATAGCTGTTTTTCTACAATGAGAAACATCAGCAACATCTCTGGCTTGTTTTGTAGTGATATTAAACAGTTTTAATTTGTTGATAAGCATGTCTATAAATATTTTTTTATTACATGAATTCGATAAAAATTTTTCTTGGCTGATTGGCACTTCCATTGTTTCATCAGAGCGAGTTCGTAAGATTTTGACACACCAGCAGTTCTTCTTAATTGTTTCCATTGCTTTAATGTTCTTAGTGTTGTCTGAGTAACCATCAAATACAACAACGATACTTGACCCATAATGTGTTTGTAAATATTTGACGTATTTATTCAAAATATCAGAGATAGTATCATCTTTATTCCATAAAACGCGATGCAATAAAAAACCACCATTGATGATATATGTATGTAGTGGTTTTCGTCTCGGTATATTAAATAATAAATAATAATAAATATTTAATAATAATGATAATAATAACAATAATAATAGTATTAAGTAATAATAATAATAGTAAATGAATAATTAACAATATAACTAAATTTATTTATTGTATTCTAACTGGCTGACCTCGCATTATCGTTTATAAAGGTAAGCGGTTCCCTACTCTTTGCGCTGTATCTAAAAAAGGGTTGAAACGTACATAAAAATTCACTTCAGACAAAAGTTGAAGAGAATTCCCCGTTCTACAATTTCTCTAACCCCCTTCAAAGTCATTTAGCGTAAGGGAAACGAGATATTTGCAAAAAAAACTGATTTTCATGAACTTTGACCTTAAATATCTAAAGACGCGTACACGTGATTATATGAGACTTTTGAGGTAAGTTTTTTTATACTATCAAAATAAAGACGTATGCAAATTTTTAGCTTATTATCTTTCATTCCGAGGTTGCATCCTTATTTTGCCTTATTTTACTGAGTTATAAGCTGTTTTCAACGTGCTTCCCCAAATTCATGGCCAGGGACAAATTCATGCTTATTTTGCGATGCATTAATTTTGAAAGGTACCCTAACCCAAACAACAGAGCTTCTAAAGTACAGTTTCTAAAGTACTACTTCAGCAATAAAATGGACTCAATTTATTATCCTCAAAAAAAAGTTGTGCATTTATGAGGGAATGGTTTTATGGAGGGGACGGTTGTACTTTAGGCAATATATAAAAGGGAAATGCCATAAGTACGGCATCAAACTGTACAGTTTGTGTGACCCCAATCGCCTAATACTTCGTTTTTTTATGTATTGCGGAATTTTAGATGATTACGGTGGTAAGGGGCATGCAGCCAATGTTGTATTGAAGCTGATGCAAGGGAAACTCAATTGTGGCCACAGTTTATTTATGGATAACTATTATAATAGTTTTACTCCTGCCTCAAGCCTGCTCCATAGGAATACATATCGCACTGGAACTCTTCGGCTGGACAGAAAATACATATCTCCTGAAATCAAATCGGCAACCCTGAAAAAGGGTGAAAACCATCGCCCGCTACACCGAAAGTGTTGTTGTCGCCAAATGGAAAGACAAACGCGTTGTCTCTTACATATCCACTGAGTTTGAAAATGTCCATGGTGAATTCAATTAATCGAGGTGGTTTGGAGAGACTAAAACAACTACCAATTGTTCAATACAACCATTTTATGAAAGGCGTGGACCGCAGTGACCAAATGATGTCATATTATCCTTGCGAAAGGAAAACACTTGTCCACGTAATTCAGATGATGTTAGTGAATGCACACTATCTCTATAACGAAGTTCGCACATCAAGTGGAGAAAACAAAATGCCATTGTATGACTTCCGTCTGGAGGTTATTGACAAGCTACTCCCTGACGTTCCCGAGCCTCCTCAACCTCTGAAGCGCCGTAGCGTCCCCCATGTACCCTCACGGATTACAGAAAAAGTGGCTTGTGGAAAGAGAAGTAAACAAAAGAGGTGCAGAGTTTGCTATGCAAATGGCAGAAAGAAATACGTGATGTGGCAGTGTTTAAAATGTGATGGACACCTATTCTATGAAATAATTTTTCATTTAAGAATTGAAATTTATAATTTCTTAGTAGGAATTAGGAAGTTATTATCAGTCAAATTAAAAGGCCTGTTGTTCTCTTATGAATAAAGATTCATTTAATCAAAAATCTACCCCATTTCTGTGTACTTTATTTACACAGTTTTGTACAGAATAACATTTTCTATGAGTATTATTACAATTTTTGATCTGTTTCTTGGTGAAATAACTAAGTTATTGTTGTCTAAACATGAAAAAATGGGTTTTTAACTAAATTTTTTGCATTTGACACAGGTTTTTTCAAAAACTACTTAACTTTCAGTTCTAGAACCTATTTTAGTAAATTTATTAGGTCAAGAACCATAAGAGACGATTAAACTTTTCCCTTAATCTACCTTACCACAACAATTTCAGGAGGACCTCATTTTACATTGTGAGCTGAAATTCAGACCAAATCTTTCGCTAGCTGTAACTCTCCAACAAAGTATTTCTTAGCCCATGTTTATTTAAACTTTTTTCATTTTTTTTACATGGAGCTCCCACAGTTTCTGCATACCTTCGTAAATCACCCTGTATTATATAAAAAAGATCACCCTTCCTAAACTATAATTTTATTTAGCTACCAAAATCATAATAAAAATGTTTAAAATTACTCATCCCAATGGGACTTAAAATCTACAAGATAAATATCTTTTTAATAATAAATAAATCTAGCACATACCCATGTTTTCGTCCGCAATTCCTAAGCAAAATTTTGTGTATTTGATTAAATAGCTTCCACGATTTTAGTGCAATACTGACAAACTTCCTCAAGACCACCTACAAAGTAAGGACTGACATCATCAGGGACTTTTTCTTGAGGTTAAAGGATGACATGTCATTAAATTTGTTCCTTCACTCTGCAATTTCTGTTTTTCATTATTCCTGCAAGCGTCTTTTGTATTCCTTCCAAGACTCATAATTCAAAGTACAAAATACTCACAAAACTTATAAAGCAACTAAAGGAATGTATAAAGTGGCGAGACCAACAGCTACATTAAACTAACTTGAACATTTTAAAATAATCTGAATGTAAACTAACCTACAGCTGACACTGAATACAAACAATCCTCTCTTTAGATGCCTAATGTACAGCTGAAAATGGCTTCATGACATAAAAAAATTATTTAAAAAAAAACAGAAATTTAGGCCAAATATCCTCGCCTGAGGCTCCTCAGTCTCATTTGAGTGATCAGTAGCTCAAAATAAAACACATATTTTACTGAGTGTTATTAAGTAAAAATGAACTATGTAAGTTCATAACAAGGGAGAAATTGAAAACGAAATATTAAAATGGTACGTTTCTGATCCCCATAATAATAATGTATATGAGCAAACGTTTTTGTGCAAAAAATGAAAAATATCAAAGCTAAATGACTTTTAATAATTGATGTCTAATCTGTAAACAAATGCCTAACATTTAAAACTAAAATGAAGAAAATTGGTCTGATAGAACTGCCATTAGATTTTCATAAATTCTTTTAATATACAGATGATTTAACCCTTAAAGCGCTAATTCAAAATTACTGTCAAACGCTAAGACATAAAAAAATATTTTTTTAAATTTCCCAATGCTAATTTTTGTTTTATATTCCTTGGTATTACCTTTATAAGAAAAAATAATAAACATGTAATATTACATATTTTTGAGAATTTTATACGCATGAAAATATTTGAAATTTTGAATAAACTGCATTTCAGGATAATGTACATAGGAACACTATTTGGCAGATTATATTACATTTATACAGGTTATTTATAATGAGTAAATTGTAACTGAAATTTCTGTATAATTAGTACATAAAAATAAATAAGTTCAGTATAAGATTTTGAAATGTAATAATATGAAATTCAACAAAAACTTATTTATACGATAGCCTACAAGGAAAATGAAACAAATATTGAACCTATAAACCTTATTTATTTAGAATTAATAAACTGGACTTCTATGGTGAAACTAGTATAAAATACAAAACAAATAATTGAAAAAAAAATATTACACATAATATACCAAAAAATGCGCTCAAACTACGTTGTTCGTAGTAAAATGATAATAGTTGGAAAATCAGTTCACGTAAAATGAATGAATTCAAACTTTTCTTATTACACTATTAGAATAACAACGGACTGATTCAAAACACTTTGTTTAACAATATAACCAACACACACGTAGTTAAACAGCTGAATGAAACGAACGCGTCTGTAGACGTATGCCGCGTCACAGGCCATACAAAAAATGGCGGCGATTGCTTTCAACCCGAGTAGATACCGTTAAAACATCCACCAACGGTGACAAAGCGTTTTGTCTAGTCCCGACAGTCGAAAGGAACATCGACCTGCTCTCTTACTGAAGTTTTAACAACTAATTCTTCGCCATTTCAAAAGTAAAGCTTTTGCGTTTGTAGACGTTATCCGCGTTTAAAGCATCGGCAGTTCCGCGTCTATAGGCGTTAGCCGCGTTGGAAGGGTTAAATATTTCATTGTTTTACAGTAAAAAACAGCAAAGTAAACAACCAAATATACAGAAAAGTTATATTTGGTTTAAAAAATTATTATTCAAAATTAATTATCTTTTATAAACACACAGCTGATGTCAATGTACTGGGAACTGGAATCACCTAGTGTCAGTTGCCCTGTCTTTTGCTGGCCGTGATGTATCATGTTAATATTCGTATGCGATAGGCCTATCAAATGTTGTGTTTCTCAATATCATTTATTTATTCGTTGTGTTTTGTGCTGTATTTATAAATTATAAACTATGAAGACTCCAAATGGATAATCCTCGCTTTTAATATTTATTGATGCTAACGTCAAAAGGATGACTTACTAGAAGTTGAAATTATAGTAGTGTTATAACAACAGTTTGAATTGTATTATGAAGATTCATGTTATTGTTATTAGTTAAAAACACTAGATTTAGAAAATGTACAACAAGGCTAGAAAGATATAGAACAAACATATAGAAATTAGAAAATGTATATTATGAAATGAAGAAAAGGTCACTGTGTGTCTTGGGAAGCAGGCAGCCTAGAGACTTTTCAAAGTTTTTTGTATAATTTTACAAAATGTATGATTTTTTTATATTTCCACAAATGTGCAACAAATATACTTTCTAATAATGCTACAATTTAAAGCTAAACAAAATAAATATATTTACAAGATAATTATTGTTTCTCTTTTAAAGAATCAACTCATAGATGAAGAAATATTCTTGAAATAATAAGACCCTGGAGACTAACATTTTTACTTTATATGAATATAAAAGAGATATATATTGTTACCTATTTTTATTTTTATTTATAAAAGTATTTAGGATGGATTTTGTATTACAAGTTTGTGAGTTTGGGAAGTGCACAAAAATTATACATTACAACCATAAAATAAGTTTACAACTATGTAGCTAACTGAAATTAACTATAAATAGTATATACTCAGGTGTAAGTAAGCTATATTTATGTAATAAAGCACATGTGAGTTGTAAAGATTTTAAGTAAAATATAGAGTGATCTTAGCATTTTTGGTTTCAAGTCACAATCAGACTAAAGAACATGATGACTATATACGAACCAACGCCTGTTGTTCCTTGCACAGTTTGTCGGCTGGAGTATCTGTCCAGCTGGACCTGTTGCTCATGTCAGGGGCTTCCTTCATCCGAAATGACCGAGGCCCCAGACCGAGGTTGGAAGCCTTTTCTGGGGGCAGCTCCAACATCCACTCTTCTCGTTTTTTCACCTCCTTTGAAATGCCACCTTTCTGAAGAATACAAACGGACATATAAATATTTACATATTTTAAAAAAATACGTTTTTTAAAACTATAATACTGGATTTGTCATACAGATGAAGCCAGTTATAAATAATCTAATGGAATCTCTCCCCTGCCTTACTTCAAAACATTGATGGGTATTTAATAGATATATCTAATAGAAATTATAATTTGGAATTTCTATTTCTAGATCTAACTAAATATTCAAAGAAAAGAAAACATCAAAATGCTTGATACAAATTTCTAGAATTGCATTATACGAGGTGTGGTTAGAAAATAACTGGATTAGTATTGGTGTAATAAGGTTGAATATTGTACAACCAGTCATGTGACTCTCTCTCCCATCCCTCTTCGTGTTTTGTCTAGCTCCTGTACTTATTACAACCGTAGTGCCAGTTATAAACAGTCAACTTTTAGTTTCTGGGTCAGAAAAATGTTGAGTATCCAGAAAAATCAAATTATGAACACCAAATTTCTTTTAAAACTTGGAAAGTCTGCAAGTAAAACAATTGTAATGTTACAAAAAGAGTACAGGGACAAATAATTATCACAAACAGAGTGTTTGAGTGGTTTCTTCTATAGCCGCAAAGACACGAGTGAAGGCACACACAGTGGCAGTTAGTTCAAAAACTGATGCTAAAGTTAATAAAATCGGTAAATTTGTTCGACTACATTACCAATAATTATTCAGAATTACTGGTAAATACCGGCCGTATGATATTCAGCCTTCTAGCGATTGTTTTGTTGTCCCCCCAATTACTCTTTTGCCACACCTCATATAGTGCTTCTTCTGTATTCCAACACTTAATCTTCCAGGCCCTGAAACTCCACTCAGACAGACAAGTCACAAATAAATACTAAAACACACACACACATTATTTATTCCTTACACACACACACACACACACACACACACACACACACACACACACACACACACACACACACACACACACACCACACACACACACACACACACGAGTTAAATCTTTAATCTACATAAACATATATCTCTTAACATACTACTTTTCTACACATATAGTGGAAGGGAATTGGTTTTTAATATTATTTTTTTTCTAACATTGAATTTGATATTTTATCACCAAGTCTGCAACATCTAACTAGTTTTGGAATGATTAATAGTAATCTGTGATTTAATTTAAGTATTAAAAATAGATAATATTCAAGTGAAGTTAAATACTTTTTAATGTTAATGCAATAAAGTACAGCATTTTCTTCACTACTTACTAACAGAAAAATTATTCTAATTACTCAATTGTATCATTGGCATTTGTCTATTTATATCTTTCAGTGGAGATTTTATTACATTAAATTAGTACTAAGTCAGTAAATACATACCTCTTCATCAAGTTTTCTTTTAATGTGTATGGCTCGCATGTCTAGAAGGTATTGTGCTTTTGTCATTTTACCCTCTACCTGAGGACCAACCATGTCATCATCATCTTCTGAATCTTCTTGAGCAGTTTCTCCTAGTTCACTTGCCATTTCTGGAGGAAGAGCAGGTCCTTGAATAGCATCTCTCACATGACTAGGGGGCAGAGCAGGACCATAAGAATCTGAGTCTTGTTTTGGAGGCAAAGTTGGCCCATACGTTTCTGGCTTTGACTCAGGTGGTATTGTAGGTCCAAATAAATCTTTTTCTGAAGATTCTACATGGTCATCTTTAGTCAGATTATCTATACTGCAGGAGTCATCGGAGTTGTTAACTACAAATGGTTGTGCAGAGTGAATCTCATTCTCTTTTTCAATAACTGTTGCTACTGTATCACTCACATTATTGACTTTGTTATCAAAAATCAACGATGATACAGCTTTACTTTTGAAAGAATTATTACATTTGCTTGATCCATTGTTTGAAATGTCATTACTATTATTCAATTGGGGTGGTAGTGCAGGACCTACAGTAGTATCTGTTGGGTTACTAGATAATGACTCCGTTTCAATTTCATTTTGTTTTAAATGAGGAGGTAAAACAGGACCTATTTCAATTGAGTTTTCTGAGTTGATTCGTTTTGATTCCACTTTCTTGTCAAAGTTTTTTAACAGAGAAGATAAATTATTCTTACGCGTTTTTTGGTGCCTCAAATTTGTCTGTGTTGTTGGCATCTGCATATTTTTTTGTTTTAACTAATGGTTCACTATCTATAGATTTACTGGATCCCGAATAAGACCTTTTGTTACTATCCCTATGGTCATGTCTGTTTTTAGATTCATTTTTGTAATAAGTTGAGGAAACTATATCTCTATGTCTACTAGTTTTTCTTTGGAGACCTTTCTCTGTACCTCCTACTATATTTATCATCGTACTTAGAATAATCATCTCTGACATTTTGCGCATTCTTTTCTTGAAATCTCTCTGACTTGAATTTATCATGTCTAATACTGCTTTCTTCATCACTTTCAGAAGAATTATCTGTTCTACGCCGTGGTCCCATTTTGCTTAAAAGCTGAAAACATTAAAAATACATGTCAGTTTAAGTCACTTAGTAAAGACACTTAGGCTACATTACTTCCTTACATTTTTTTTGTTCTGGATTTTGTTGTTGGACAAGAAGCAAAGGAAAGCTCTTATTTCATATAGTCCTATAAGGAACCTACTTCTGGAATGGAAGAATATTCAGGATGGATAAAAGTGGGGATTGGAGTTACCTCCCATTAAGATCCTGTGAGAGGGAATATAGAGCTCTATAAGTATCATGTTGCCTTGAAGAAGAGGAGGTTTTCCCTGTCTCAACCTATATCAGTAAAGCAAGCATTGGTTGGTAATCCCTCACATTTAGGATTGCAAAAGCCTATTTAGACTAAGGGAGCCCAACCCTCCAATAATCATCCTCTGTAAAACAGACCAATCAATCAACGCTTCACCTCAAAATTTTAACAATTGCAGTCAATGATTTGTCTGGACATCTAATTCAGTTGTCAAGATGTAAGTGATACATTTAGGTTTTTACTGTATTCAGTGTAGGTTCTAATGGCAAGTATAAACCAGCCAGAAGTAACCTTTGTAACATTTAGAAGATGACAAACTAAGCTCAACCATTAATTGGTTTGTAAATTATACACAAGTAAAGAGCTCTAATGGGCAAACAAAAAATTGAAACATAAAGGTAATTTATTTAGAGGTCAAGAAAGATCACTAACCCTTTGAACACCAGCACTGAAGGATGCTACCCAATCCCTAACTACCAGAGCCCAAGAGGCTGGTACTACACAAAAAGTACATATGTGTTATTTGTTTCAAACCATGGGTACAACTCTGAAACAATAGATAGGCCTACTTTCAAAATTGAGAATTATGAATTGACAGCAACTTTTAATTGAATGCAAAACTCTTGGGAGGGTGTGGTAATATTTGTAAAAAAATATATTAGATAAAAATCTTTAAAAATAAACTATGCCTCAGATTTAGATTTTGAGGGAGACTGTATAGGTCTCCAAGTGGATGTTGTGTAATGCTTTTTTGATGAACTTAATTTTCTATTAAATTTTTCATCCTTTATATTTATTTTGATTGGGAACTTTATATAGCCTATTATGTTAATTTTACGGACCACACCAACTCCAAAACCCAGCAGCTTCGCAATATTCTTTATCGTTATCATGTAAATTGGACAGTGAACGTACCAACTAGAGTAACCACATCATTGAGCACAGACATGAACAACATAATAACAAACATTCCAAACACTTCAGTCTGTAAGTTTAACAAAGCCATCTCTGATCACTTTGTGCAGGTAATTTTTAATGGATGTACACTGGAACCCGTACCACTTTCCATTAAATTGAGAAGGACTTTTAAGCTAACAAATATTGGAACAGCTGAACAGATATCTAAAAGCTAAAAAAATGGGACTTTTTGATTAAATGTAAATCTCCGACTATTAAGTTTAAAATGTTTAATAACAGTTTGACATTTTATTTGGACATTTCTTGTCTTTTCAAAAGAGATAAAAAGAATATGTACACAAACTTACATTTCAATTATTAAATAACAAAATTAATTGCAATTTCCACCCCCTAAAACCATATATATCTATATATATGTGTTTAGAAAGATGAGGAGAATACATTAATAACATTGAAATTTTGATTAGATATTCAGGCTGTTAACCCCACTGATACCAGTACAAAGGAATTTTAGAGGTCAGAGTAGGACTACAAACTGCATATGAGGTGGATTTAAAAGTTATTCCAGTACTTTTTGCTCATTTTGGTAACAGTTTATACCTCTATAGTGAAGTTATAGGATAGTTTGTTGTTTTGGGACTTTCTGACTAAACAAAGGCCACCAATAATAAACGGGATTTAGCAACTTTGATTGGACAGTTACACAATAAATACTAACGGTTAGGTTAGGTTAGTAAACCTGAATCGCCTAACCATATCAGCCGCAGCGTGCTTTGAATATGTGATCTCCGTTTAATCAGATAGAAACCGTTGTTATTTATTCTATACTTTCAGTCTTTTTTGCAAATACGCATCTTACAGGCACATCTCGTTATTAAATTAGCCTATTGTCTAATTTCTGATTGGTTAGGTTTTGATGCGTACGTATCAGATTTCAAAATAAGAACATTAGAAGTGCAGGATTCTGCCAAAGGCCAAAGGCAACTCGGTTATTATTTAGGCTTCCTCCCCCTTTATAGCCTATGTCTTTTACTAAGCTACTCTTCTATTCCTTTACGTATTTTAAATTAAAATTTTGACAAATAGTCCAGTGTGAAGTGGCTAAAATGGACAATTACCAAATTTACAACTAATCTCTTGTTATTGATTATTTAAACTCTAGAAACTGATATTGTTTACCGTAGGCTTACCTGATCCTAATCCTAATGTAGTAGTAGTTCAGATGATTAGCCAACAGTTTTTAAACGGTAAATTTCTTCAAAGGTTTACTCTCTCAGTAATTTTTACTGTAACAAAATGTAAGAGTTTATACATAATATATTCATATTTGTGCATTTGAGAGACCATTGAATAAATTGACTAACTATTTGAGTGACCCAAAAATATTTTTATAAAACTTAGAAACAGAAATTTAATGACTTTCGACCTTGTGATAAGTTTTAATGAAATAAAACACGGTTATAAATTAACGTAAAACACATACTATCTCGTTCAGTATAAATTGTAACAATAAAATACACTAACCTAACATATAACAGTAACACTAACAAAGTGTTATATTTTTGTTTGTTTGTTCTATTGCACCTTCTTCTTCTTCTACTTATTTCTTGATTACATTTAAAGGCCTTTGAGAAATGTAAGAAACATAATATTTTAGAGAGCTTATTGAAAAATAGGAAACACCGATGAATTTACAAACCAACCCTCACTTTTGTAGATTAGTTGTTTTTATTATATTAGGTACTTTTGTAAAAATGTGTGTCTAATCCGTGTTTGATCCAAACACATTAATAATTAAATACATCAATATAATAAAATTAATAATTTTCAGATCAGCTGTTTGTCTAAAGCTGCGTTTACACTGGAAACAAAACATGTTTATAAACAGTGTTTCTGGAACTTTTGTTCCAGAAACAATGTTCCTGGAACTTTGTTTATATTTTGCTACCATCATGAAATATTTTGAACACAATGTTCCTAAACATTTTAGGACAGCCACTCTTGAAGATGTCGTTTGACGACGAGGATGTTGTTCTTCTAGCTGCCTACATGTGTTTTGTTATGTGACAGAGAACCCAGGAGGTTCTGGGTAAGGCGTCGTACTTGCGCCACGAGGTGTTTATAGTGGAAGTGACCTATTCAAAGACCTTAATCCTAGAGAGCTAACGTGTTCAAAAAATTAAGTTAAAGCTAACAAATCGTAAAAATTACGACAGGATTCAAAAAAATGTACAAATACATTTTATTTTACAAAAATGCCATTCAATTTCGTATAAACACTTATAATACAGCTTAGTAAACCTTTTCAAAACTAAGTCTATGGTTAAATCTCATCTGTACAATGGACACAGCATCTTCCGCGATGCTCGGCACCGATTGGCTTGGCAAATCGGCAGCAAAAGATTGACGTCATCCTCCGTTTTGCTGATGGACATATTCCACAAATTGTTCGACAGGAGTACTGAGAGACATTAACTTTGTTTGTTTGAAGAGGTGCCTTAATTATTTCAGCAATTGATTGGCGGAGTTTTCTTGACAAGTTTGGGTAGTTCATACGGTGCTGAAGCCATGGTGTGATGAGGTCATATTGGATGTGCATTGCAAAGTTTCTCCTTAAAAGCGGTTTCGGGCCCATTTTCACCATGTTACTAGTGTAAATAACATAGGAATTTACTAGCATTATATTTATCATGCCAAAAAATACACATGATAGTCACCGCCTCGTCTTAAGGCTGCATGTCATTTGATGGCACATTTGATCCAAAGTATCAACTGCACCTTTGGTTGCGTTGTATGTCTCAATGATTAGAGGTTTTTTTGAGTCGTTATCAATTGGTGGCTTTTCATGACAAGTCGATAGAAGCAACACATTTTTGAAATTCTTGACTTTGTATGAATTCCATTGTTTTCATTCCATCGAAACAAAACATACTGGTCCCAACTTTCCCTTTTCTCTCTATACATATCAATAAGTAAAGTCACTTGCTCCCTGTTCCACTCCATAGCACTAGAATAACATTACTGGACTACAGAACTCATAGCAACACTGTACACCGTACTGGTCAGACTGCAAAACAAACTGACAACTTGTTCTACCAACAGAACGCATAAAAAATTATTGGTAGACCTGATGATTTATGTTTCTCAACAATGTTCCTATATCTAAACGTCTTGTGTTTCCGAAACATTCCACAATGTTTATAAACAAAAACCCTTTGATCTTACCGCTTTCTACGGGAAACAAGAAACATGTGGTGAAACACCGAATTTATGTTCCGAAACATTGTTTATAAACATTGTTCCAAGTAGTTATTATTCGATTTGAGGAATATTGTTCCGGAACACTGTTTATAAACATGTTTTGTTTCCAGTGTAAACGCAGCTTTTGCCTTCCTCGTAATTGGTGATAAATCGCACTATTTCTTCTTTGTTCAGTTTACGTTTACTAAGTAACGCCAGAGACCAAATGGACTCTGTAATATGCAATATGTAATTCACAGAGCAAATAACCAAATACGTTAAACTATTACATTGTATGAGAATGAGAATGAGAATGAATGAGAATGAGAATGAGAATATCTTTATTTACAATCTTTGAGATTATAAACAGTGTCATTAAATACATTAACATCAGGAAAAGGTTTTTTGAAGATACTCTTCCAGCGTGTAGAATGGCCGGTCCAGAAGCCATTGATGTAGTGTTATCTCGAGTTCCTTTCCTCTTTTGGACAGCAGATGAGGTGGTAGGAGATTGTGGAGCTTCATTCCCATATATGATGGTTTTCGCTCATAAAGCCTCAGACGATGTACAGGAAGGTTGTAGAGGTGTACATTTCTGGTGTTGTAGTGGTGTACATCATTGGTCCTTGGAATATTCTCCCCATCAGCGTACATTATTACTTCTTGAATGTAAAGCGAAATGACAGTGAGAATCCTCAGAGACATTTTGAAATCCATTGTCGAATTCAAATAATAATAATATTAACATTAAGCCGCGTTTACACTGGAAACAAAAACATGTTTATAAACAGTGTTTCGGAACAATGTTCCTCAAATCGAAGAATAACTACTTGGAACAATGTTTATAAACAATGTTTCGGAACAGAAATTCGGTGTTTCTCCACACGTTTCTTGTTTCCCGTAGAAAGCGGTAAGATCAAAGGGTGTTTATAAACATTGTGGAATGTTTCGAAATAACAAGACGTTTAGATATAGGAACATTGTTTGAGAAACATAAATCATCAGGTTCTACCAATAATTTTTTTATGCGTTCTGTTGTTGGTAGAACAAGTTGTCAGTATGTTTTTGTTTCGATGGAATGAAAACAATGGTGTCATACAAAGTCAAGAATTCCAAAAATGTGTTGCTTCTATCGACTTGTCATGAAAAGCCATCAATTGATAAGGACTCAAAAAAACCTCTAATCATTGAGACATACAACGCAACCAAAGGTGCAGTTGATACTTTGGATCAAATGTGCCATCAAATGACGTGCAGCCGAAAGACGAGGCGGTAGCCATCATGCGTATTTTTTGGCATGATAAATATCATGCTAGTAAAATTTATATGTTATTTACACTAGTAACATGGTGAAAATGGGCCCGAAATCGCTTTCAAGGAGAAACTTTGCAATGCAAATCCAATATGACCTCATCACACCATGGCTTCAGCACCGTATGAACTACCCAAACTTACCAAGAAAACTCCGCTAATCAATTGCTGAAATAATTAAGGCACCTCTTCAAACAAACAAAGTTAATGTCCCTCAACACCCCCGTCGAACAATTTGCTGAATATGTCCATCAGCAAAACGGAGGATGACGTCAATCTTTTGCTGCCGATGTGCCAAGCCAATCTGTTCCGAGCATCGCGCAAGATGCTGTGTCCATTGTATAGATGAGATTTAACCATAGACTTAGTTTTAAAAAGGTTTACTAAGCTGTATTATAAGTGTTAATACGCAATTAAATGACATTTTTGTAAAATAAAATGTATTTGTACATTTTTTGAATCCTGTCGTAATTTTTACGATTCGTTAGCTTTAACGTAACTTTTTGAACACGTTAGCTCTCTAGGGTTAAGGTCTTTGAATAGGTCACTTCCACTATAAACACCTTGTGACGCAAGTGAAAGGCCTTACCCAGAACCTCCTGGGTTCTCTGTCACATAACAAAACACAGGTAGCGGCAGCTAGAAGAAGAACATCCTCCTCGTTAGATGACATCTTCAAGAGTGGCTGTCCTAAAATGTTTAGGAACATTGTGTGCAAAATATCATGATAGTAGCAAAATATAAACAAAGTTTATAAACAAAGTTCCAGGAACATTGTTTCTGGAACAAAAGTTCCAAAAACAATGTTTATAAACATGTTTTGTTTCCAGTGTAAACGCGGAAACGCTTTTACGTCTTTTTGGGGGTGGGGAGGGTGGAAGGTGGGTTATTACAAGAAGAGAACATTTTTAGAGGATGTAAAAGCAGGTATGATTCAAATTCAAATCTTTTATTACCGTAAACAATATAAATTATATGGTAAAAGTCAGCCATTTAGAATAAAACTTTGCAATCATCCCACAGTGTCACATTCACACATACATATGTTGCATTCAATGTTAATGCAAAATATGATTGGTAGTGATAACAAGGATCTTCTAGTCAGAGGCCTTTCAGACTCGCCTGTTAAAAAGGAGGGGGCCACGGAGAAACCCAAGACGGAATGGCATAAATGTTTGTATTGGTATATTTTATTTACTCTAGTAATAGATCTTTAAAATCACTGATTTCCTCAAATACACTACTGTCTAATGATTTGAAGGCCTGTATTAAACTATTTTTATATTTTGTCTGGATTACTATCAAATGTTTATGTCTGACATATTCAAGTCTTAAACTTATAAATATTACATGTTCCATTGTCTCTTCCAATCCTAATGCACTGTTGATACATAACGGAGTATAATACAATTTTTTATGGTAAAGAAACATTAACTTTGGCATAGACAAATCTTATTCCACTAGTTTACCACCTCTACTACTGTGTAAAGAATTTGCAATCCATAGACCTGAGTAAAATTAAGCAATTCTGGACAAATTTAATCCTTTGTTAGTATCAAAACCTTTAAGCATATGAGGTGCGACAATACAGTAATGAGACTGATTTTATTCGCAAGATGTGGGAACCCTACAAAAAAGTGGCTTGCTAGGCACAAAATCTTTGACCTTGATCTATAAGCTGCTTCTAGTCCATCGATGCAGCTGCTCAGTCGTAAGTTGTGCTGCAATAAGTTAACACGTGTTTGTGACCCTCGTCACAGAAATGTAACCGCATAATATTGCGTAACGATATGCATTTATTTTTGCGTTAAATTGGGTGAAAATGCGACGACAAATTATGGCAAGCTTCAGAAGTCTTTTGGAGAGAAGGTTATGTTAAGAGCTCAAGTTTTTCGTTGGCGTAAAATGTTTAGTGAAGGCAGAACGAATGTTGAAGATGATGACCGCAGTGGACGACCTCACGGACGGATGTCAACTTGGCCAGGGTGAGTGAACTCGTACGATCTGATCGAAGATTATCTATGAAAATGATTGCAGAAGAACCGAACATTAATTAAGAAACGGTTCGTCTAATAATAACTGAAGATTTTGGTTTGAGAAAAATTTGTGCAAAAATAGTTCCCAAAAATCTCACACCACAACAAGCGAGAAACAGTGAAATGTGGCAGCCGATTTGTTAGAACAAATGGAAATCAATCCAGAACTGTTGAGCCATATTATCACTGGCGATGAAAGTTAGGTTTTTCAGCATGATCCAGAGACAAAACGTCAAAGTTCGCAATGGTGCTGAAAGGGATCACCCAGACCAAAAAAGCTCGCATGTCAAATTAAAAAGTGAAATGCACGCTTGTATGCTACTTTGATTCAAAGAGAATTGTTCATAAAGAGTGGGTGCATCCTGGACAGTTAACCATTATTACTAAAAAGAAATTTTCCTGTCCGTGCCAACATTACTGATAATTGGATTCTGCATCACGATAATGCGCCATTCCATACTGCTCTGTCTGGGAGCAATTTTTAACCTTAAAACAAATTGCAGTAGCCACAGTGACCTTATTCACCAGTTATCGTTCCGTGCGACTTTGTTCTATTTCCACAAGTCAAAAGGGCGGTCAAGGGACACCATTTTCAAACAACACAAGATGTCCAAAAAGTTGTGACGAGGGTCTTATAGGATATTACAGAGGATGAGTTCCAGAAATGTTACAATCAATGGCAGAAGCACTGGGAAAAGTATGTGCAATCAGAGGGGAACTACTTTAAAGGAGAACACACTAAACTTGACTAAGACAGCAAGCAACTTGTTTTTGCACATAAGCCTCATTACTTTATTGTCACACCTCGTATGTTGTATATCATATATTTGGCAATGTATACAGTGAAATAATACTGTAAAAGTGTGGTACTACCATAGGCCTGGTGCTGCTGAAGGCCAGGATCAGCGAGGCTATGGAAACCTTCGGGAACCTTGAGAAACCAGAGATTAAAACCTCCTAGAGGCCTACAGGTCTGAATCCGCAAGCTGCTATAGACTAATAGCTATATTTGTCTATAGTGGGGAGCCGCAGAGAGCATAGCTAACAAAAGTTTTTGTTCATTGTTCTTTAGCATCTCCCGGAGAGAACGTGTAACTTAGGACTGTTATGGACGTACATAAATTCTCTCTCTATATAGCTGGTATCCAGTAGACCTTTTATAACTATAATGGTGTTTTTATTATTTAACTTTAAAAAATTTCAGCGTAACTTTTTAATATTAATTAAAGCTAAACATGAATATTTTTTAGAATTTTATTTTGAAATTTTTGAGACAATATTTATTTTATAGAAAATTGCGGCCAGCGGATAAACGAGACATTCTCGAACTATGTTTATATAACTTTTTGTTTGAGATGATGACCACTATCACCCACTCTCCATGCGAATTTTACTCTATGCGCCATTTGGTTTATCACGTTTATTTGGATTGTAGTCATAAATTAGAATGAATCCTGTGGATCAAATCATAATGAATGTAAGATGTTTGCGTACCAAAACGTATGCATTATTTGATTCTGTGTTAAGCGAGCAATATGATATTATTGCCTTAACATAAACGTGGCTGACAGAAAGCATATGTATGTGATAGGAAACTATTTGATAACCGTTATGTTGTATTCAGACGAGACAGATATCTGCTAACTGGTAAAGATCGGCGGGGAGGGGTATTAATTGCTGGCGGCTACAAGTATGTAAAGTGTGTGTGTGACGGCTGGCGATCAGCTCATTCCTCGCGATCTTGGTTGAATCTACTTGGCTGCAGGTGCGCATACGTCACTCAAATGTATCTGTTTGTGTAACTGTTGTTTGTTTTCCTCCTAACAGTAATCGCTGTTTGTATGATAACTACTTTCTTTCTTTTGAGGATTTTAAAAGTAAGTCTATGTTTAATAATTTGGTAATATTAGTTAGGATTAAACTGTAATATGTTGTTTGGAAGCACTGTAGTAAAAACTTTCTCTCGCCTTACGGCAACGCACGATCTTGAATCCCAAAATGATGTTCTTAATTGTAACAGTATTCCTCTTGATTTAATAATTAGTAACATCAAATCACTGTCTGTTGATCACTGTAACTGTCCTATATTGCCTCTTGACGGGCACCATCCACCGTCGTGTGTAGGTTTTCTTTGCAAATCCGTCCATATCAATATTTTTACTACAAATAAATGAATATTTAATACTTATTACTCTTATAAGCAATATATGAATTGAAGTTGGAAGCTCTCAGTTCGGGAGCTTCCAAAAATAAGGAGCTTTAAAAGGCTGGGAACTTAGAATGTTACGTAACCGGGCTAGCGTAACAAAGATTCTAGTCTTTCAAAAGACAGGGAGTATAGATACGAAGTCCAACGGAAATCTACTTGAATATTGTGGCTAAAATGGCTGGTGAACCAAAATATTATTGATTGATTGGTAATCGGTGGGAAGAAAGTTCATAAAACCGTTATGAGAGCTTTATAACATTAAGTAGGCCTAGAAATTCCCATATTTTTGTTAAAATAATACTCAATAAACAATATTTAATAAGTGTATTATATATTTTATAATTGCCTTTGAATAAGTGTGGAAACCATAAAGTAATAAGACTATACGTTAACTTTAGGTTATACCTCTGTTTTTAATCTAAATAAATTCTTAGCTTTCCTGAGAAACAATTCTGCTATTAGTTTAGTTTATACAAACATCAGAAGCTTAAGAAGAAATTGTAATTGTTTGTGTTATAACTAAATGACACCAAGGAAAGATTTTCTAAATGTAGTGGTCGACAAAAGACACGTGGTGTTAGATGTGTAAACTCTTTATTTAGTGTTAAAAATAATTATTATTTTACGAAAATACGAAAATGTTTAAGAATTTAACTAAAGTTGACTTGTTACTACTAAATTTATCTAACTAAATTATATATATATAGCGCGTTCTTAAACGTCATGAAAACAAGGAAAATATTACAACGGAATTCCAGACCATAAAACTAATGGTAGTGAATTAACGGAAAAGAACCAAAATTTAAATGACGTTGACTAGGATTTCATATTTTTAGATACTAATGCTAGCTGAAAAGTGTTGTGACATCTTTATGAATATTTTAATTAAAAGTTATATTAATTTGAAACTTTAGATTATGCTAAGAAGTTAAATAAAGCTAAGTTAATACAACCTTGAACAAATATAAAAATATTAAATAAAATTAAAAAAAAGTTATAGAGGAATATAAGAATAGGACTTTGTGATTCTCGTTTTCATTAAATAAATTATCAGATATAGTTGCAGTAGCCATTAAAGACTGTACCAACTATAAAATATTTTACAATGTAAGAACTACTCTAGTGGGTATTGAAAATTAATCAGTGAATTAATGTGTTCTGTGAGCGATAAGAGCATTGCAAAGGTCGAGGTAGATAGCGTGAGTAGCTTCCCGCAGTAGCAGAAGTAATCAATGATACCAGATGAAATAATTATTTGAATTATAGTCTGGGGCTCGCGGCTCTGGCACTTAAAGCCGTTCACAAAGGTTCGGCACGTCGCGAGGTTCTATTTCGCTGTCACGCGAACGTTTTCACAAAAAACTATTCCATTCAAACACATGGAAATGAGCATTTTTGCCATTACCTTTATCGTATAAAAAGTTATATCAATTAAAGAACACACTTCTTGGTCTTCTCAACCATAATACGTATTAAAAAATGTCAATTTCTAAAATAATAATGTCTAAATTAGTAAAAACCAAGTACAGTTTCAAGTTTGGTTGATTTTATGACATGAAATTTTCGCTCTGCGAGGAGAGTTTTTTATTTTTGTCAGTATCAAACTTCCCGTGGAAAAGTTTTAGAAAATCGAATTAATTTAAACTGCGATTTCTTTGTCTAAAAAACTTTTTTCTACGTACCCCTCATTCCGGGGAAATTAAGCGTTATCTTAATATTTAAAACACTCGGCGCGCGGAACTTCTAACAGGTCTGATCTCAAGTACGGTCTTCGTTCTTTTAGGTGAAAGTATCGACAATTAGGCTTACTATAAACCTCCACTATTATATTTATCTAGCGATAAAAATAAGGATAAAAGTTCAGTTTTAACATTTAAATTTAAACTGTCTTTAAATGGCTTATAAATATAAAGCTAGATCCTTACATAATAGAATAGAATACAGAAAGTGTTGTCCATTCAACATTCTCCGACAGTTTTTTAATGACAGAAGTAATGTAAAACATGTTAGTAAATAATAATAAAATTTGTAAACGTTATTACATCGTTCAATCCAAATCTTCAATGCCGTCAATCACCAAAGTTTCAATGCCGCTCAAGTCATCTGGCGAGTTGTTCACTGCTGTCACTCTTAATGTGCCGGTGAAATGATCATTGAGTCCAACGAGATTGTCATTTTGGGGCTCGCTGAAGGAATAAATCATTTTCATTTTTTTTCCACGTGTTCGCACTTTCTAGCCAATTCTCTTGCACCTATAAGTGAAAACTTTTCTCTCCGTAAGACTTAATTACTTGAAAACATGCATGAATATTTTCTACTGGTACGTAGTTTTTCACTTCAGCCCAAATGAGTCATAGGGTTTTAAGTCCGGGTGGTATCGTGGGAGCGCCGAAGCAAAATGTCCTCCACTGCTGGTCACTATGTTCATCAAGTCATATCATAACAAAATCTCGTTTATTTTAGTGAGAATAACCCTGTTACAGCTCGGGACTAGCAAATCATCCGAAAAAAACGGTTATTTTGATGTTTAGAAAGCCAATCTTTCATCAATTGGTTTTCTTACTTTTTGAATGTAGGTGCTTTGTCCTTTTTGTACTTGTGATAGGGGGCGTTATCAAACAACAATAAATGATCTTGAGTCGGTAAGTTAGCAGAAGTTTTTTCTCTCATCCTTTTCATATTGAATTCCTATTCACGTTTACGTAAGGTAATCACCCGAATGGACTCGAGGCCTTCCACATTGTCAATGCATTGGGACAACCACGCTTCACTTCCTGCGTGTATCATGATCAACGGTCCCCTTTCGAATGGGAACACGCATTCCTTTAGTTGATTGTCAGACCACGATGAATTGACTATGTCAGTATATAAGTCTCGTCTAAGTATATAATTCGAACGTACTTCATCTCTGTAACGTTTGACGTGAGTGCTCTTACGAAATTCGAATTTTTTTTTCTCTTATTTCATTAGTCTCAATCAAAAGCTTGCGGTAGTTATTTATTTTGTGTCCTTCTCCATCGAAAACCAAGTTCTTTAAGAATGTTGTTGAGGCTGATTTTGATCTTTTTAAGTCGATCCGCTGTTTCAATTCTTCATGTAACAAAGATACAGTTTGGTAGCTTGGTTTTTTAGAAGATGGAACTCGCTACACATCTCGCCTTATCAGAGCTTTGTCAAAGTCATCAATCTGTAATAGGCTTTTAGATTTCCTTTTCATTTGTTTGGGGTAAGAAAGCTACTTTTCACCATTGTCATTATTAACGGTTAATTTTTAAGCTTTTATTAATTCTTGAAGGATTTCACGTGTTGGAGACGCCTGTAGCTACTGCTGTTCGGACACGGGCCTTGCAAGGGAAATACTTAAAGTTTTTCATCAAGCCTCCTTTTTTCTTCATGAATTGAATTTACATTACTGACAATATTTCACGACTTGGTCTGTGCAAACTCTTACCTTCAGTTTTGATTTCAGCAGTCACACATATTGCTTTGAAAAAGCTTCTTATTAAATCCAAAATAAACAATACAAAAACACTGAACGTAATAATTTCTTCAAGTTAAGTGCCACAGTAAATTACACACAGTTAGAATTCAACTCACTGTTAAATATCTGATGTTTAACGATGCTCACTCTATGACAACCGATGTCCTCCCCATGGTGATTATATTGCTATGGATGGCGAAAATTGAAAAAACAAGAAGGAAAAGAAAAGAAATGGTAAGAAAACAAAAAGAACTAATGAAGGAAAAAAATGAAAACAGGAAAGATAAAATAACAAAAAAAAAAAAAGGTTATAAATGAAAGATGAAAAAGGTTAAACTTAAGATAGGTTAAGATAAGAAGGTAAAAGAAAAAGGTTAAAGAAAATAGAAAAGAAGTTCAAAAAAGAAAAAAAGGAGAAAAAAAAGAAGAAGAAAAAAAAAAACATCAATGAAACAAGGTTAAAATCAAATAAGAAAAATAAGATTAAAAAGGCAAAAAGAAGAAGAAGAAAAGATATAAAGAGAAGGTTGAAAAGAAAGAAAGAAAATGGTAAAGGAAGAATGAAGAAAAAAAAAAGAAGAAGAAAAGGAAAGAAAGGTTAAAAAAGTAAGAAAGGTTGGTTTGTGGATGCAAGGGAAAAAAGAAAGGTTGAACTAAAAGTAGAAAAGGCAGCAAGAAAGGTCAAATTTAAAAAATAAAAAATCAAAGAAATATGGAAAAAAGAGAGAACGAGAAGGTCAGTACAGGTCGAAAAGAAGGAAGGAAGTGAAAAAAAAGTAAGGGGGGTTTAAAAAGAAAAAGAAAAGAAAACAAGAAAAGGAAAAATTATGAAGATAGAAGGTTGAAGGGAAGAAGGTTAAGAAAGAAATCGCAAAGAAGCAAGAAAGGTTAAGGTGAAGGAAAGGAAGAATAAAAGGTTTGCTGAAAAAAAAAAAAAAAACAAAAACAGAACTACACATACTACCCCAAAGAAGGTAAGTGTAAAAAGAAAAGAACAATTAAAAAAACAAAGAAAGACTGAAAAAAAGTTAGTAAAAGAAAAAAGAGAGATAAATGGACGGAAAGGAAACAAAAGGATGCAGTAAAAAAGAACAATTGATAAAGGTGAAAGTCAAAACAGAAGAGACCAAAAAGATATCTCTAAAACTTAAGACAAAAGATAAGCGAGGAAGAAGGAGAATTGAAAGAAAAAGTATAGAAAAAAGGGGGATGGGCGAAAAGGTAACGAGAAGTAATTAGGTTTGCGGGGAGGGGAAAGATGAGTCACAAGTCAGCAAGCCTCGGCTGGCCCGACCTTGAAGTCCGCCACCGTGGCGGCCGGGCGTGATGTTTTTCAGGATATGGACCCGATTACACACCCCTTTCCCCCGCGCCATAGCCTACCACCGACCGGCCGCGCGCCCAGACTAATTATTTCATCTGTACTTTTAGCGTGTTAAGACTTGCAAACTGTCGACAAGGTCCAACAATCGTGCTTCCTTTACCTACCTGTACTCTTATCTATCCCACTACTGTACTTAAAATGCGGGAAGATTGTTAAAAGCCTAAACATGAAAATATACAGACAGCTCTTGTTTAATAAAACATGAAGTAGGAAGATAGTTAAAATTTAACTTTTAGTAAAAGGACAAAAGCACTGTTATTCCCATTCATAGAAAGGAACCTACATTGAAACTTGATAACTTTAGACCCACCAGGCTCTTTTCGTCTTCTTAAAAGACTTAAAAAAATTAATGTCGAAAATACTGTTAGATTCCATAAATACTCGTAGGTACATTAAAATTTTAGCTATAGGCAATATGGGTTTACTAAACACAAATCAATTGAAGATGCTTTGATTTTTCACCGAACAAATTTACTATAGTTTAAAGCAAATAATAAACCTCAGGTATGTTTGTGTATTAAAAAGACTTGGCCTTGTTGATCACAACATTAGTCTATTTGTGTTAGGGGTTTAACATTGGAATGCTTCCGAAGAGTGTTAACAGACAAGAAATGTCATGTACCATTAGTATTAACCCTAAAAGTTATCAAACAGAAATTTTATTAGGTGTCGTTCACAAGGATCGGAACTCTTAGCAAGTTTGTTTGAAATGTTTATTAGTAATTACTTAAAGATTACGTGGATAGCAGATGACCTATCCAATTACATGTGTTTCCTCTTTACACTGACAAAAATGTTGCAAATAAAAAATGTAATTAGTTTTTTTTTCTTGTTCATAGTCATAGGAGACATTTAAACATGTGATTACTAATCGTATCAAAATTAGATAATGATGAAAAATTAATAAAATGCACGTTAATGTTTGCAAAACAAAATAATTAAACTCTGGCCCAACTAGTTTTGCTATTAGCTGGGTATTATCTTTGATAGCATACTCAATATGGTATGATTACATATTGTCCAATGTTATTAGAATATTTTATTTACACAATTCTTATACCACTTCACTGTCAATATAACTTTATTTCGTTTTGATTTACTCTAGTCTTCATTATGGCATATTCTGTTTTGGCGGACTTCAAAGTACTTTACTGGAGAATTGTTTTTTTCATAATTATTTTTACATTTTTCTAATTTTAGAATTCCGGAACTATTTTATACATGAAGTAGAAATATCAACAATAACTTAATATATCGAATCGCAAGAGGAAATATTAGATCACCTAAGATAACAAATCCAGATTTAAGCACTCTTTAATTTTATTGGCCTTAAAATATTTTCTATTAACATATCTGGTTCTTTAAGGAAAACCAAATATTTAAGGAGTTTTGTAATAATGTAGAATATAAAACATTTTCTTAACCTGCTGTTGATATTAGATACTGTAATTAGTTAATAAAATCAGTTGATGTTATTATTTACCTTGTGTAAGGACATTCTGGTTTATATGTTGTCATGAAAGTTTAGAATAGTACAACTCAAATTAATTGGTTTCAATTTTGTATTTTGTTTGTTTTAAGGGGAGGCCAATGTAATTTTAAGATCTCCTTATTCTTCTCGACCCCATGAGCAACTACCCTGTACGAGGATCTTATCAAGGTTGAGAGCCAATGCAAATTCAATGTCGATGATACTGATAAAAGGTGCTACGGATACAGGCAGGATTTGAACATGTGCTACCTCTCAATCAGATCCAAACTCCCGACGTATAAACCAAAGAAACGGCATCTTACCGGACATTTGCCATCGTTTAGTGATACGACGTCAGTAGCACTACGTTTCGAGATCTGCAATCTGATCTCTTCTTCAGGTGAATAACTAACCAAATACATGAATATAATAAAATAAACAAATCATACCAGAGCGTTTGATTCTTAGAACAGGGGGTTAGCATTGGAATAGTTCCGAGGTTTATTAAGTGACAAGAAACAGCAAGTAGGCTTATATTAGTATTGACCCTAAAAGTAACATGTATGCTTATGACTCATCGCAAACTGACAAAAGTGCTCAGTCATTTATATTACGAGTTTAAACAAACCATACACCGCAGTCATTTTGAAATTAGACATAACTTATCAGAAGATCAGACAGATATTTTACTTTTCATATCTTCTTTGTGAATGATTTTATTTTCGATGTTAAGCTATTTTAATGCATAGGGTCTGCATGTTAGTCCATGGTGGTGTGCAAAATCACTAAAAGTTTTATGTAAAAAAGGCTGTTCACAAAAATTGTTTTATCAAATACAAAATTCTTGTGCACCTCTTATGCACAATAGTTACTATAACCTTAGTAACCGCAACTCAGAAATTAATTAAAGAGTGTTATTACTGTACTATAACGTAGCAACGAGGCGCGTTACTTTGTGTAACTTGAGATTTTGAGAAATGAGTTTGTTTACGACATTATGAATTGTTGTACATGATAATGCAAAACCTATTTTAATTGGTCAAGTAGAATTTAGAATTATTTTAATCATTAAAATGACCCCACTATTGAACTAAGAACTGTAAAAGGTTGCTGAATAGGTGTACGAATTGAAATTATGTCATATCTTTTGATTGAACATAACCACTGGTGTAGATATTTTAGTCAGTAAGTAATAGTAATATAGGAGAATTTCCTGAACTTCATCCTTAACCAACAATATCTGTTTTCGCTAACTCGTTAGTACTTGTAATGTCTAGGGATATCATTATCGGTCTGGGGGAGTAAGTTCATTTAGTGGCTAACTTCGAAAGTAACATATAAGATCTGGGAGAACTACATATAGAATATGTAAAATGACAGATTTAAAGATGTTTCACAGAAATCATCAACATTAACATACAACTGGGCAATGAATTACTATAATATTTTCCGGCTTACACAGCGTTGAAACATTGATAAACAATTAAATTCTAGAAATATTTCGGTTTCCCTGCGGAGAGCCATATTCAGTCAATATATCTTAAACCGAAAATGAAGATGGCAGACTGTTGTCTTTGCGACTGGGCAGTTACTCTCCAAAAGTGACTTGAATCTTGGAGGATGCATGTGAATACGGCTCACATTTCAAGGGCACCGATGGCTGTTTTGAGGAAACACTTTCCAGAACGTCTCATTTTAATATGGGACGACTTTGATTGGCCAGTACACTAGCATGATTTTTTTACCTCTTATGATGTTTTGCAGGAATTTTGAAATTCCGCGTTTATGCTAAACTTCGAAGGACTCTCCAAGGCCTGAGGCCCTAGGACCTTATACTAATAAGGACAGAAATTGATAACTTGTGTGCTGCTATGTACAAATGTACATTTTGCACATTCTAGACAAATCTAGCATTTGCTAGAAGCTGTCTTATTCAGTAAAAGCCAAAAAGTCAAAGTCCAAGCCAAAAATCCTTTATTCAGTCTAAGTATTCTTCCTAATATGGAAATAACAATTAAATAGACTATATAAAACAATAATTAATATTGTTCAGTGAATGAACAATGGGGGACGTCATGTACCTGATATGATTTTCTAAACTGCGTAAAATAAAACTGAATATATGTATGTGAAGTCTTTAAGAGTAATGGAATGTATCAAAGAAATATAAAAATAAATTAAACGAATATTTTGGCGTGAGTAGCACTAACCTTCGTTGAGACTGGAAGTGGCGGAGGGTGCACCCTTTCCCTGAAGCGGAGCAGAAGTGAAGAGGTGACAAATAAAAACACTCGCGTTGTAATTAGTTGCTTAATATGTTCAATATAAAAATGCAAATGGCAAAATAAAATATTACAGAGACTTGGATAAGTATGTGAGCGGTAAGTAAGCGTGATATGTTCATGAATAGCGTAACGGGGATCGACTATTTAACTTGATAAACCGTTAAAGGTGCTTCTGTTGGGATTTGTAGGAAATTATCGTTGAATTCTGAGTTTAGCTTCAGTTCACCTTCCATTCAGTTGAATCAACTCTTCCTACCATAGCTACGTTATGTGTATAAAACTGTAGTTGTTTAGTTATGGCGATAGGTAGCGTAATCGGTAATAATTGGAAGGCATTAGTTAGGCCGGAACTGTGAAGATAGATTTGAAATGTATAATATGATGCGGGTAGATTTGTAAAGAGTAATTTAAGATTTAAAATAATAAATATATACACAAATAATGACGATAAACGGCACAATATAGCTAAAACACAAATAACAACAAAACTAATAAAAAATAATAATAATACTTATCATTGCACTTTTGGTTATAGATAATTAACCACTAGGGCCTTATACTTATACAAATGAATATAAATAAAAAGTCATTTGACAGGTATTTGGTCTTCCGATCACATGTTAGTTTGGTTATTTAAACACATATGTGAAAGAAAAAGCCAAATACAAAATAATTGAATCGTAAAAAGTAAGGGCTCTGTGGTGTAATGGTAGCACACTCACCCGGAAGGTGAGAGATCCGGGTTCGAGTCCCGGCGGAGCAAGTACTTTTTGTAATTGAATGTTTATTGAAATTATATATATATATATATATATATATATATATATATATAATAGCAATCGAATACAATAGGACATAAGGATGTCGTTTGAACAACACTATCGCACGCTGGAGAGACAGCCAAGACCACTGATCTTTATAATACTTGTTTAGTTTAAAGTACATTTAGTAATATTCTTATTTAAAATTAAACATACGAGTAAACGAAAAGTGAACGAGAGGGATCAGCTGTTGTCCCTAGAATAACTATTCTAGACTTATTACGGCCGAACCACCCTTGTGCCTGCGCTGCTCGGCTTTAAACGATATGTAACAAAAATCGTTTTAAGTAAAAAATTATCATACTTAGATTGGTTGTTATTAAAAAAAATATTCATATGAAATTAAAGATATTGGGCGCTGCAGCTTGAAGTATTTTACAATTAACGGATTGTTTGATTATAATGGTGAGATAGGGTGCCTATATAATGGTAACATTCGTGAATATGTGTATAAATTTAATGTGTATAGCCTATAGCCTGTAATGTGTACGCTTGTATATATCTGTGTTGGAATATGCATGAACATGAGTCTGATGTAGAATTTTCCCTGACAAACTGAGAATTTCTTTATAATCAAGGAGGGATTGGATAGTGAAACAGAGAGGAAAAAGAGAAGATCAGTGTGACAGATAGGGGTGGCTGATAAGGCTGATGGTGTATAGGGGTGGGGGTGGGAGAGAGAATGAAAGTGTTAAAACTGTACAGCGGGTGTGACGCGGAAGGGAGGCTAGGTAGGGTATTCATTCATCAGTTGTTTTCTCAGACCATTTTTATCAATCCAATTTAATATTTAGACTGATTTTGCTTCCACCCATTTAACATTAATGCATAAATTATGTTTACTATAATAAACTGTTACAACTCGACACGCTGAGATAAAGGAATTACTTATTATTATAATCAATAAATTAAATATTAGTAATAAATTTGTCTCGTTTACTTAGACATGTTTATAACGACAATAGCTTTAAAATTACCTATTTCTTGTTTTCAACGTTCTTTGTAACTTCCAAGATTTAAGCTACCTAAGTTTTGAATTATGTACGAAATTGAATGTACAGTATTATTTATTTACAATTTTAAGTTTTTACTGTATAATTTGAGCTTCCTTTACACAGTATTAAATTGCAACTTTTCTCGATTTAAACACGTTAAACAAGAAGATAAAAAATTTAATGATTTATAAACTAGAAAAATCTCATTTGTTTATGTTTTCATTCTGCACTCTAAGTCTTTTGGTTAAATTTGAAGGTTAAAAACCTAAAGCTTCGTTCATGTGTGCTTCCAGTTTTATTCATTCTTCGATTTGCCATTTCTATCTTTTAGCCGAAATATTTAGACCTAAAATAAAAGTCCAATATATTTTTTAAAAACTTAACGTTATAAATATTGGTTTTTAATAATGTTAATAATAGTGAAACTTTTATTTTAGTTAAAGATTATTTGCAATATAAATTCAACTAAAATATTTCAATAATAATAAAAGATTTCATGTTTGTAGTAAATAGTTTTTGAAGGAATATAGTTTAATTGCAGTTTTCACTTTGAATCTTTGCCAACTGTTTCACTTTTAATACAGAATAAGTACAGATAAACTAATAAAACAATTATGTAAAGAGATTTTGTTGGTTTTGCGGATCTCTCTACAGCTACCTTACCTCTCTTATCTGGGTAACCTAAGGTAAACATTGATTGTGACGTTTCTTTTTTCTATCATTCCGAACAGGTTCTGACGCTGTTGTAAGGAGGGGAAAAGGAAGAATACAGGCATGATATATACGATAAACTCGCTTCAGTAGTTTCTATTATCAGCTAGAGCGAGTTCCTTTATAAGGTAAGATATTTCGCGTCAGGTGTTATGTAATTGTCACATAAGAAAATTGATTTCTTTCGCGGGAATTCTTAAATAAAAATTCGAGACTCAAATTATTTTCCTTCTCCTTTTTTGCAGGTGTTATTATTTATAATTTACAGTAATCGTGTGGCAGTAAATATAATTAGACGACTGAGGCATTTTAGAAATTTCTCTGCTGTTTTTTAAGTTCTAACTTTTGACAGCAAACGTAAGAGATGAAATGTCATAGCTCTTTAATACAGATCTCACATTAAAACTATGACTTCTATGTAATTTTCAGATAATGTGTAAGAGTTTGAGAGGGAGAGGGAGGGAGGGGAAGAGGGGGAGAGGGAGAGGGAGAGGGAGGTAGTAGAATTGTAGGTAGTTCAGGGGAAGGTGTATGACAGGCTGCGCTAAGGGATATATTTATAATTTTATGTTTGGGTTGGGGGATAAAGTTGAATTTTGGTAGTTGCTTTATTACCTTTAAATAACGAAGGCCGTCTAAAATGACTGCCTGTTCTCTCACCAAGATCCACGTCTGGGTGTACACGCTAGGACTGGCTTTGCCAGGTGTTAGAATGTGTCGTGTCGATATTCTTTTTAATAGTCAGTGTAGCGTTTTTAAAGCTCCATTGGTTTATATTTTTTTTATTAAAACTTAAATTAAATGAAAATTTTAGGAACGAGATATTGGGATTTAATTTTAAATTAGATTGTGAAAAGTCAGGGTAAAAACGAACATGTAATCCTTTGGCAAGTTAGTACTGGTAGTTTTAAATTGTTAGGAAGGCAGGTTGACTGCCTTGAATTGATTAGAACTTGTCTTGTTACGACTATTGTTCACCTTGTTCGATACAGATGGACCAATTAGAGAACACCGCGGATGTCCTGCAAAGTTGCTTGGAGGGAGGGAGAATAAAAGCGCCAACTCATAATTTTCGCCCTTCTTTGGGTTATTTTCGTGAGTCAAGTTTATTACAGTGCGCCGTGTTTCTTAATTTTTTTCCGCGAGGGATATTGAGGTAAGCACCAAATTTATTGTACGTTTTATTGAAATAGTCTTCCAGATCTGATATTAAATTAATTTTTATGTCTTTTTTTATAGGAAAAAATTAAATTCATAGAAACTACAGAGCAATCTGCATAATTAATTCTCGATAAACAATAGAGCATAATAGAATCATACAAGTTACAGTTGTTTCATACTTGCAAGAAAAGTGAATTAAAATTGAACTTCGTTAATAACTTTAATTGAGATTTGGTAATTTATTAATATTTAATTGGAACTGTTTTATTGTGAATTGTTAATTGGTAATTAATTGAAATTTAATAATTGTTTGAGAGAGTTGTAATCTGAATTGCAGTGACTTGAAAGTTAAGGTTCAACTAGTGGAAAGAGAAGTTTAAATTTTTTATTTTGAATTCGAGTGAACTTAGAAGTGAACATTTTTATTTTAGTTATTTCCAAGTGGTATTTGATTTTTTTTTTTAACTTTATTATTTTATTTTAGAAGAGAGCTCTGATTTTTTGTTTGATATATTTGATTAATATTTTTATTTCTTGCCAAAGGAACTATTAAATTTACTAAACGGTTTGTCAATTCTTTGTGGAAAATAGAGTGATGAAAATTCTGAAACGTTGAACTTATTAATTTGCCTGTTTAAAATAAATCCATTGTTTTTATTTGGAACTGTGATTTTTATTTTAGACAAACCAGATAATATTTAATAGTTAACAATTTAGTAATAAATTGTACTGAATATTCACTCGGAGCTTACTAACCAAACAATATTTTATATCGTCTTGGATGTCTCATGGATAATTTAATTATTAATACTCTGGAATATAATTATATACAATCGAAGTCGTTATAGTCAGCAAGCATTTTCTTCAAAAATATTGAATTAATAAAACTATTCAATTGACATTTTTGTAGTCAACTAAAAGTAGGCACTTGTTTCGGAACTTATAGGAACCTGTTCAGTCTTGATTAAAACGTTTAAGATATTTAAAGCAATCATTTTTAAAAGACTCGAATTTCCAATTAAATATTAATTAATTGAAGCCCAGTCATTTTAATCCGTCTACAACTCCTAAATATATATATATATATACAGGGGTGCTGAAAAGTCCCGGGACGGTCTAATAACTAATATAAGAACCAAAATTTACATCAAGCTTTTGCTCATATAAAACTATTGGTATATTGTCAGCAAACTGAAGGCAAACACTTTGAACATTTGTTATAACTGTTTTGGTAAGTGATTTGAAGTAAAATAAAAGATTAAGTGCCTCAGTTTTCTCTAACAACCAGAATGTTTGCATTTGAAAAATTCTGTATTTTATAATCTTTGAGTGTCCGCCATTTTGTAATGCGTCAACTGTTTTACGTCAGATTTTCGCCAAAATGTTTCTAATTAAAAAAGAGCTTTAATTTTATGTACGAATCGACCTATGCTTCTATTTAAGAATTTTCACCAACCCCTAGCGGGACGTCCCCCATAAGCAGGATATCATGGTGAAATACACAAAATAATAGTTTTATATGAGCAAAAGCTTGATGTAAATTTTGGTTCTTATATTGTAATTAGTTCAAAAGTTATTAGACCGTCCCGGGACTTTTCAGCACCACTGTATATGTCTTGTGAATTATTTAAAAGAATACGATTTTTAATAGGTAGATAAAAAGGAGCAAGGTAATGTATTAAAAGCAAATAATATTACATTCTTTGGAAATACAGCAGTTCGTACTCAGTTAGATTACTATGAATTTTAGGATTCTCTTGTGATTACTCACTGAATAAAAGCTATAAATAACACCACAATAACTTTCTAATATTGTGCAATTCACGGCCATTGGGCAGGGGACAAAAAGTAAAACTAATAATAATCATGAAGGGAGGGACCTAAGGGAAACACTTGGTAATGGTAACTCTTGATAAAGAGTTATTTACAAACTAACTTTTTTATGTTTAGGGCTTTCATTTTTAACGCACATTAATATTTCTTGCACGCTGAAAAGATACTTGGGGCTTATCGGAATACATTAGTCACGAGTACCTCCATTAATATACCAATTAGTAAAAGTAAACTTTACGGTTTGCAGTATATTTTTTATTAATATTCACAGAAATATTTAAAAAAAACATTATTTATGGATGTGTAATTTTATAATACTGTATTTTGCAAATTCTACTATTTACATAGGATGATAATAATGCAGTATTTCTTAATATCCAAACTAATTAAAGTTTTCCCAAACATTATGGGAACATTATTTATTGCCCAAAATGTGTGTATGCCATGCAACCCTGACACCCCCCCCCCTCACTTAAACGAAAGTAACCAAAATTTGTATTAAAAGGAAACATTGTGTTTATTAAAATCCGGGAATAAGCCGGGATTTTTTTTAGAACCGGGAAAATTTCAAAAATAATTCTTCTGTCTCTAGGAAATTAAAAAATCAAGACATAATTTGACAGCTTCTTGAATCAAGAACTGGTTAACCACGAAACATCGTATTTTACGCGACGTGTCTCGTGAAATTGCGAATGAAGATCGACATACGTTCGTGAGCTACATTTGACGCAGATCGATCTAAGGTTACCTACACTAGTGTAATGCGTTTATCTATGTTGGTTCTACTCCTGTGCCGTGGCAAGCCTCCGCTACCCCTCCCCCCCAAAAAAAACGTAGCAATGCATTAAAAATTAAAATGGTACGCTTTAAGAGGAAACGCGGCAGAGCGGTAGTAACCGTGATACAAACGGGTTTTTCGTAATTAAGTATTATTCAGTCGCCGAAGTAGGGTCTCCGGACGAAGTTGTCCAACTCTTAGGGTAAACGCGCATTAGCACGGCCAAGACCAAGATCACGACCAAGACCAAGACCAGTAATGGTTTCCTTGACATCCATTTTCAGACTGACTGTTGTTTTTAGTTCATTACAAAACTGTCTTGGTCTTGGTCGAGGTTGTGGTCGTGCTGTTGTAGACCAGTACTGGTCTTGGTCTTGGGTCGTGATCTTGGTCTTGGCCGTGCTAGTGCGCGTTTACTCTTATTCTTTAGAGAAAATAGTGTTTTGGAAAGACGTGTATTAGATATATATAGCAAAATGTACAGTGTTATAAACAGGCTTAAGGGTTCGGTTCGTTGAATAATATAATGTTTGACGGTTTGATAGGATGTGCAGCCCGGGGTTTTAAATGCACCAGAATGTCAGTTGAATTTATACAAAGATTAATAAAATACCTTTTGGAGAAGAAAGTAGCGGGTTAGTTACAACAAGTAACGTCGAGAAGGGGACGTTTGCATCCTGTTGCACAGCAATGACAGAATGACATACTGAGCTGAGGGTTGAGCGGCAGGAAAAACATCTAATGTTTAAAATTGGCGGCGGATAAGCGCCATCGTGTGGTACTGCACTGCTGCTCACGTCTGCCATGGCTACTGTCGGGTATTCCCCATATGTAAAACACAAACATTAAGCTTAAGTCTCCACCCAACCTAGCGCTCACCGTCCACCGCCAACCGCTCGTATCACGGCCGAGGCCTCGGTTGGTCTATGAACGATTGCTCCTCACACATGTTCCGATTGTCATCAAATCACATAGGTTAAAACAAAGGAAGTGGTCAAGTTTTGATATCACGATCACATCCAAATCTCGACTGAACTGCGTTTACACCGGCAAACAACTAAACATCGCTAGACTAAACGGGCGCAAGAGCCCTCGCGAGCGCTGCGGCAACCAGTGCCGGACAGTTGGTTACAAGAACTTGAGAACAGTGTAGGCTATTAAAATTTTAATTATACACATTGCCGAGACATCACTGTCGTGTGTGAACAGACTTGACTCTCGGAAAAACCAGCGATACAACTGTAGCGCGACAGTTCTCGTGAGTAAAATTGCGTATATTGTTCACATTATTCTACAGTAGTTGTGCAAATTCTCTTGCAACTTTACTTGCCAGTGTAAACGCAACTTAATGTTGTTGCCAGTCTACAAACGGCAGACGGCTAGCCGATCGAATCACCCACGCTCATCAGTTTTCGTCGTCGAGCGGCATTGGTTAGACGACGGCTGGAAATCCCGCCAGTTCTCCGGTCAACTATTTACTGGAACGACTTCTACGCACACTTGACAATCGTTCGGACGATTCGAACTGTTCAAACCAAATAGTCTAACGTGCATGAGGATCTGTATGTCTTGTTGTTTCGTAGCCCTTGACTGTAATCTAACCGACTGAGTCTTCACAACTGAGTCTGATTGAGTTTTTGTCTATTCGTGGACAAAAACGATCGGCAGTACTCAAATTACCGATTGGTGAAACATGTTTTTGTAGTTCTTTGTGTATAAAACTATTTAGAAATATACAGTAACAGAATAACGTAATTTATAAATAATATTATAATTAAAGTTCGTTGTTTCTGTGTCCATAATTTTCAACGCTAGCGTGTCTGCTGGTTCTATGCTCGGACTGTAGCTCCTCGATAGTAAACAGACGATTGCTAATTTTATTATTGTATATTATCCGTACTTCGTACTTTAGTTAGTTGTAAATAAATATATTCTCTATAAACATACATACATACATTTTTACGTAAATGTAATATATTCAGGAAGCTCATTTTATAACCTATCATTTCTATGACTTAAAAAGGAAAAAAACTTGGGATTTTAAATATATTCATTTATCTCTACAAATTCTTTTGAAGTAACGTGGTATTCTTAGGTTTCCCCCCCCCACAAAAGATAAATTAATTAAGTACAGTACAGATGAAAGTATTTGGTTTATTTGTTGATTGTACTGAACCGACCTTGAGTACCGGTGATTTCATCGTCTCGTAAGTTCGTCCACCGCCGCGCCGTTCGTACCGGTAGCGCTGTATTGGTATTTATTTGCTATCTTTGTATTTCCGAATTGGAAACATGTATATGCTAAACATAACAAAAAGGTAAGTTTTTTTTGTATATTATGTATATTAGGTATACACAATGTTATGTCGACACATCGAAAGACACAGAGATAAAAACTAAGGAGCTTAAAACAGGTGATAGCGATAAATCGTCACCGGATTTTTCACATATTGCTAGCGACGAAATGCTAGAGCACCGCAGCTTTGTGGCATTTCTTGCAAATACTGCTAGTGACGATAAAACGTCATCGCTGCACTTGGCCTAAGGGTTAAATACAGTACAGTACTACAGTTGTCTATCTGGTTTGAAAATAAACTAGATAGTCGGAAATTTTCGACCGGGAAAACCGGGAAAACCCGGGAATTCGAAAACAGATTTTGAGTGGCTACCCTGAAAATTATACAATTAATTTATTAAATTAAAAACACCTTTTTGGGGATTTGTTTTTTACAACAAATAAGCTATAATAAAGGATTATGTTTAAATTTCAAGCAATAGGAGATTCCCATATCAAAAGACTCAACTTTGATATGAATAGTTACAGTTCTGTTAATTTACAAGGCATACAAATTTCATTAGTAAACTGCTTTGCATATTCAGGAATTAAGTTGCATGAAAATATTATCTTTCTTATTTTGATTGGAACATACCATTAGTATTGTTTATACGTACCGATGACATACTTGCAGGCATCTCTCAGGAAGACTTTAGGTTACAATATAGTTCTCGTTTACGTCTTTTACGAATAGTTTATCCTGGGGTATTGCTATTATTGTTATTACACAATTTCCGATTTTTTTAGGTTATGGGATAATCAGGAGGTAACACATAGGGTCCATGAAATTAATAAGTTCATGTCAACCATAAAAATGTATAAGATACCTTCTTGCCTTTGAAACATAAAGTAAATCAGCATAAATATTTTAACGCCTTTTACCCATTTAAACAATATGACAGATTGCACAACAACGTGCTTGCTGGCAGATGTTGTGAAATGCACTGAAAAAGCAAAGCTTTGCAAGTAACATGATAGTGAAGTAAATCGAAGGTTCACAGAAGCCACTTATCTTACTAAGATAAATAACTGTAATGTTAACATTTCACAAAAATGTCTATGTTACAATCTTCTTCACTTCATCAAACAAGGTCAGTCGCCCAAGGTGAAAACAACAAACGTACGAGTAATTTATTTAAATGACTATTAAACTATTGAACTTCCTCGTATATTTAAGTTTTCACGTAAACCTTGCATTGATGTACCGTAGTAGAATTATTTGAAGGCTCGTCACTTTTATTACTTAAGAAGTATATTTAATTAATTAGGAATATTTTTTTCCATAAAGTATCATATAGAAATAAGCCATAACTAAATAAGGTTAAATTTTATTTAAACTTCAATCTTTAAAATATTTAACTTTCTTTTATTTTTTAGGAAATTTCAATATTTTTTAACAATCTGTCAACGTTATGACTCAGGATATTGCTGGTGCTAAACGAATATAAATTAAGAAACACTTTTACTTATTTTTACATTTGTAATTTCTTAGAATATTGTAGTTTAAAATAGTTACGGGAATTCATGAAATGGATAATTTTATGTAGACACACGAATGTCTCCATAGAAACTATTCAGAAAACACTGCTCGTAGAATTTGTGTTCAAAAATTCTATTTGGACATCTAAGATTTCCCTTTTAGAGTAACTAAACACAGATTATGTTAGGAAACGAGCTTAAAATTAACAATAATCTAAAACGTGTGAAATTATTTGAAATAGATCTTCATTAAAAAAGTATGATACGTATTGAAATTTGTTAAAGATCAAAATATACAAAATTAAGATCAAAGATAATGTGTAATTAGATGGAAAGAAAAATTATCTTTTTTGTAACACACAGTAAAACCTAAGAAGAAATGTTCCACAAGGATTATATTCTATATATTATACTATTATCTATAATATATCTTAAACAAATTCTCATTTTTATCATAACTATTGCGATTATGTAAATTGTCTAATATCTGCTAGTTGGTAAAATAGAATTTTATATAAAAATGATGTAGTATGTTGAATATTAACACTATATCAGAAGACTTTCAATAATAGTCCTTAATAAGACATGTTTGAAGGCATTAAATTATGTCTAGATCAAAGGAGAAGTACATATAATAAGCACAATCCTGTTAATATAACACAAAATGTACATTAATATATACAAAATTACTTAAGCTTAATGGATCTATATGATTTGTAAGTAATTAAAGTAATTAAATTAAATTTGGATGTGTATTTCAAT
Organism: Homalodisca vitripennis; assembly: GCF_021130785.1. Taxonomy (NCBI): domain Eukaryota; kingdom Metazoa; phylum Arthropoda; class Insecta; order Hemiptera; family Cicadellidae; genus Homalodisca; species Homalodisca vitripennis. Next base: position 906,408 of record NC_060210.1, read on the forward strand.
CTAGGATGCAGGACGTAGAAACGTACTTGTCCCACAACAAGAATTCTCCGAAGTACTCGAAGATTTCCAAAATCCTGCGAGATAATGAACAGCTGTTCGATTGGTGTCCGGAAGAGAAAATTCTGGACGCCGGATGTGGCCCTGGTGACGTCACTGTGAACGCGTTGATACCTTGGCTTCCACCTGATTTCCAGTTGGTAATGGGGGTGGATGTGTCACCTACAATGGTGGACCATGCTTTGGCAGCCCATGCGTCTAACAAGCTTACGTTCGCCACCTGGGATATTGAGCAGGAGGTCACAGACGTTTTGAAAAACGGGAAATTCGCGAGCGGATTCGACAAAGTGTTTTCGTTCTACGTATTGCACTGGCTACAAGATCTAGGGTGGGTATTTTAACTATTGAAATGTGTATTTAATTTGCTAAATAAATGGTCAATAGTACTGTTTTTGAAGTTTCTGTGATGCATAGCTGTCTTTCATGAAAATTTGTCAAAATATTTGTCGTATCTTTTGTACCAATTTTGGAAAAATGTAACAAATTATTTAATTGCCAGTTTATAGACTTACTTGCTTGGATGTTGTTGCTGTTACACAACAGCCAAATAAAAAAAAAAACACACACACACACTGCAGTGTATAAATATTAAGTCACTTGACAGGTATTTGGGTTATCCGATCATATGTTAGTTTGTTCATTTAAACACATATGTGACAGAAACGGTCAAATAAAAAAATTACTAAATTTATTGTAAAAATTAAGGGTCGTTTGGTTGTAGAGGTAACATGCTCGCCTGGCAAGTGAGAGGTTGGGGTTCGAGTCCTGGCGGAGCAAGTAATTTTTGCGGTTCAATCTTTATTGAAATTAAATTTACTTTAAGTGTAGATATATGTGTTGACTTATCAGTCACTAAAGCAGATTATGAACTAATCAGTTTTTATTAGAAACTTTCAATATTTTGGCACAATTGCAAATATGACAAGCAGATTGGTTTACGGCTCTACAGTGAGTATTTGAATGAGTAAATAAATTATTTGTGGATGTTATCTTAGTATTTTAACTCGTATTTCAGCGTTTGTATATAGAATTTATTACTGTGGTTGCTCTATTCTTTGACACACACAATAAGTTAAGATGTAACCTTTTTGAATACTTGCAAAGTGTCTTCCTTAATCGGTAGACGTATTCCAAAATTGATGGTAAACTTCTATAACGGGTATTTATTATAAACAGTATTCTATCTAATGAATTCTCTTTTATACAATATGAAATATTAAAGTTTTATGATAAAACATCGCAAAATTATATCTTAAAAATAAACGACATAATTTAGAAATGATATTTTAAAAATATAGTAAATTAGTAGCACTTTAATTTTTTAAAGGATTTAATTTACTAACCAATTTTAGTTTTGATTTCAATTTTTTATACTACGAGATTTTATAATCCGTACTGGATTATATGTAATCTCTTACTGTTAATAACGTTAAATAGTTTAATCTTAAGACCTAATTTTAAAAGTAGTCATGATTCAATAAGCCGTATATTGTGCTTGTATGTGTTTATAATTTTACAGGAAAGGAGTTAGGAACCTGCACTCACTGCTGAAAACCAGAGGGCAAGCCCTTCTATTTTTCCCAGTTGATCGTATTTTCCAAAGAACCTACAAGAAGGTTCGAGCGTCTGAAACTTGGAGTAGATATTTTCAGGTAAAATATCGCTAAACCCTCCTTGTGTTAGTACTATTTTAAGTGTTCTTAGAAACAAGGGAAAGCTTTGAGAAAAAAAAGAATGTAAATAGGAAAGGAAGAATAAAAATAAGACCAACCTTGGTCCAATTTGGAGAAATACAAGACACCATTGTAGTAGTCTCCTAGACTTCAAAGTATGTCAGTGAATTGTTATTAAATTAAATTAATTTTCTTCGTTTGTTTTCACTGCAAGCAACGTAAAAAACGAAAGGGAAAACAACGTGAATAGGATAGGAGAGGATGAAGCACATTTTCTCTTTTTAAGCCCTGGCTTAAAAGTCATAGGAATAGTCTTGAAAGCAGGAATAGTCAAAGACTATGCTTGCTTTCAAGGTTCTCTGTATTAGTAACTGCCCACTAACGATTTGTGACCAATCACTGTCGAATTTAGAACTACCAATCTGTTGCATTAATTTCCTTTAATTGGACTACCATCAATTGGTAACTCTTATCGTGGCAGACTCAGTATTGGTAGTGAGATACCGGCAAAAACCCATGGTAACCGGTATAGTGTTGAACATCCAGATTGAGAACTGGGATTGTGACCTGTCCATACATGTAGTGGAGGCAATTACTACTTTCTTTTAAAAGAAAAGTGAACCAGTGATTGTTTTCATTGTGTATGGAGGACGCAGAGGCAGTGATTTTTACAAATTAAGGAGGGACTATCTGACCTATGTACAGCCATCCTTTCTGCATCACTCTTATCACTACAACATGCCTGTTTTTATGTGCTGCGGTCCCTATTTATCTTGTTGATCACAACTGTAGACTACTTTTCCATTGATAATAACGTGTTAACACTTACTAATTAAATACTTACAAGTTTTACTCCTTTAAATATATTTTGAATAATATAAGTTCTGAAAGTAAAACAGCAATAGTAACTCGAGTCTGCGCTCAGGTATAGGCTATGCCTACTCATTTCTCAAGGAAAACTTTCATAATAAACCATACTCTCTGTTTTTAAAAGTTCCAAGCATACATTCTTTTTTAGATTGAGATAATGAAATGTTTAACATAAACTATTACGGAAATACAAATTCAAACTTATTCATTACTCATTGGAACATTTTAGTTCTGCATTGTTTTTCAAAGTAAAAGTCGTCCAAAAAAAGGTGCATTTTGCCTGGACTGACTGGCACTTCGGCCGCGAGAAGAAAAATTTTAGAAATATTTGTTATGTGAAGAATTTGACGATGGACACGTATTGGACAATTCATCCATACTTCGTGTAGAAAAATGTAATGTATGTGACACCCGCTTTTCTTAAATTTGAAGATCTGGACAAAGACAAAACTTTGTGGTTGTATCAGGGTTATATAAGCTCGTTTGATGTCCTTGCCTACACTAGATCTACGTGCAGATCCCTCTTTGATTCCAATTAAATAAGATTTTCAGCGAAAGAATACGAATTGACTCGCTGATTTTAAATCTTAGTGGCCTTATTTTAAGGTACGACCTTCAAAACGCAACAGACAATACAAAAAAATCTATGACAACGGATCCCCCAGCCAGGGTATTCATCATCTACTGCCATCTGTTATCTGTTACTTGAATACCATATTGAAACCCAATTAGCATTACTAACGCTGGCTAATCGTTGGTAATGTAAAATGGCGTAACCCTGCATCTGGCAGTTGAAATTCCTATAATGGCAGGCCCTATTTTGCTAGTTGTGCTTACCTTTATTCAAACCTATATAGAAAGTTTATTCTTGAAATAAAGTATAGACTATCTCTCACACACACGCACACGCACACGCACACACACAACACACAACACACACACAACACACACTCCTGCTGGCAGTGGTTAAGTTCAGTATGTGCTCCCAACTTAACCTCAAAATGAGTGATATATGTTCTATTTGTAAGGGCCCAATTCCTAATGAAGTAGATTTTGCATTGTGTTCAGTAAGTGAAAATGTAAATTGCATTTTACTTGTGCTGGAATTACGGAGCACAATTGGAAGAGAATTGGTGCCAAGAGAAGGAATGATTGGCAGTCCAAACTTTGTTCCAGTAAGACAACTCCAGCTTCAGGTGGTACCTTGGACGTTGTGAGTAAGTTACATGCAGATTGTCTTCAAACTATTGAGGCTACCATTAAAGAACAATTTGCTTTGCAATCAGTAGAACTTAAAAAAGAGATGGATGAATTTAATAAATCACTTGATTTTTTTTCGAACAAGATTGATGTTTTGAGGCACAGTCAGTGCTGAATTAACTACAAAATTTTAGCTGTTGAAAAAACTAACACTTATCTCTTGTCCGAAAATAAAAAATTGACCAATGAAGTTGAAAGTCTAAAGTTGCTTGGAAAACCTAGATCAGTATAATCAAAATCGAAATATTCAACTGGATGGTGTCCCTGAGAAAATTAATGAAAAAATGGTTGATATTGTAAATAAACTTTCTGAGGTGATCAATGTACCCATTAACTATAATGAGGATATTCACGCTTGTCACCGTGTTCCTACAAAGCGAAAATCTGGTGTTAAACCCATTATTATACAATTCTCAAATAGGCGAAAAAGAAATGATGTTTTCTTTTAGTAAGTAATGTAATGCTGTAGATGGAGCTTGTATTGGTCACTGTTAAATTACATTAAAATACAAAACCAATATTTAATACATTTTATTGTGAGGCCTTTCGATATCCAAGATACCGTCATCAGACAATATTCTACTTAAAGCTATATTTACATCTTTCTTATCACGTAAAGCACATTTGATCTTATTCTTAGCATATTTGACAGAGTTCTCTGCCAAACCGTTACTCATGGGATGGTATGGAGGACTCAAAGTATGTCTGATACCATTGTTTGACATAAAATTGTGAAATTCGAATGAGGAAAATGGTGGACCATTGTCACTGTGGACAGTCTCTGGCAGACCAAACCTACTGAACAAATCTCTTAAATGATTTATGGCTACATTGGCTGAAGTGGAAGCTACAGGAAACACTTCCAGCCACTTGCTGTGCGCATCAACAATTAGTAGATACATTTTTCCATTAATCGGACCTAAATAATCCATGTGAAGCCTTTGCCATGGACTTGAGGGATAATGCCACGTATGCAGCTGACACTTGCTAGGGTTTATTTCTCTCCATTAAACAGGAAGAACAATTATTTGCCAAGGACACAATTTGATCATCAATATTAGGCCACCAAACATAACTACGAGCTATCGATTTCATTTTGACTATACCCATGTGGGATGAGTGAAGCTCGTCCAGCACATATTTTCTCATTTTGCTAGGCACGACAACTTTGTAACCCCAAACCAATATATTATTTACTATAGACAACTCCTCCCTCCTTGCAAAATATGGCAACAACTCCTTGTCATCTCCAGGGATGCTATTGGGCCACCCGTGCCTTACATAACCAATAACTTTGCATAAAATTGGATCTTTTAGCGTTTCTGTTTGTACATTTTCAAAAGTTAAAGGCACAGAGCTTTCCAAAAGACAATGCAAATAACTGCCCTTCCAGTGGTCATCGTCGCTCACTTCCGGCTCTTTCATTGTCAGTGGTAGCCTGCTGAACGCGTCGGCATTACCGTGATCAGCTGATTTTATATATTCTATATTAAACTTGTACCCTGACAAAAATAAACTATAGCGCTGCAATCTGCTGGCGCTAAACACTGACAAACCCTTATGAGGACCAAATATTGATAGAAGCGGTTTGTGGTCCGTACATAAAGTAAATTCCCTACCATACAGATATTGGTTAAATTTCTTCACGCCCCAGACAATTGCTAGAGCCTCTCGATCGATCTGGGAGTAGTTCTTTTCAGCATTAGTTAGCGTTCTAGACTGGTATGCTAGTGGTTTTTCAATACCTTCTGGTGTGACAACACTCAGGACCGCACCTAGTCCAAAAGAACTCGCGTCTACCGCCAGCTTCAACGGAAGTTTGCCGTCATAGTGCGCTAAGATAGTCTCACTACTTAGCAGTTCTTTTACTCTATCGAATGCCTGAACACATTGCCTGTTGAAATCAAATGGAACGTCTTTCTTTAATAAATTGTACAATGGGCTTAAAATGCTTGACAAATTTGGAAGAAATTTAGAATAATAGTTAATTAGCCCAATTAGCGATTTAATTTCTGTGACATTCTTTGGGATAGGTGCGTTCTTGATTGCTTCTACTTTCTTGGGATCGGTGTGCAAACCGTGTTTGTCAATGACAAACCCCAAATACTCTACTTGATTAGCAAAGAAAGTACATTTACTCTTTTTGACAGTTAAGCCTTTCTCATTTAACCTCTTACACACTTCTCTTAACTTCTCATAATGAGCCTTATCATTTTCAGCGGTTATTAGAATATCATCTAAAAATACTGCAATTTGATCTATACCCTGGAGAGTCTGCTCTATTTTCTTTTGAAAAATAGCACTTGCTGACGTTATGCCAAAAGGAAACACGGGAATAACAAAATAAACCTTTGTGTGTACTTATGGTACACAGTTTCTGAGACTCTGGATCTAACTCTAATTGGGTATATGCTTGACACAAATCGATCTTACTAAACTTTTCGCCCTTTTGCAGGTTTGCGAACAACTCATCTATTCTTGGTAACGGAAATTTTTCTACTTCTAAACAAGGGTTCAATGTTACTTTAAAGTCACCGCAAATCCTGACTGAACCACATTTCTTTAATACAGGAACTATGGGCGTACCCCAATCTGAGCTACTTACAGGTATTAACACTTTCTCATCTACTAGCCTAGCTAGTTCGTTTTCAACCTTGGCTTTCAGGGAAAAAGGTATTGGCCTAGGTTTGAAATATTTAGGAACCGTGTTTTCTTTTACTGTTAACTTTACAGGCTCGCCTTTAAAACAACCTATCTCGTCACTGAATACCTTAGGAAATTCTTTGAACAACTTGTTCTTAAGTTCAAGACAACTATCGGCATCGGTTTTACTTATCTCAAATAAACCTGTCATTATTTTTAAACGAAATTTCAACCCCTAGAGCACTTAACCATTCCCTACCTATAAGTGGATGAGCACCGGACTTGATGACATACAAGTCCATTACTTTGTTTACTTTGTTATAATTAACTTTAACTTTGATCTTGCCTACAGGTGTGATAGGTTGATCGGTATAAGAGCTGAGTGTCAACTCACTAGGTTCTAATTTACACATCTGGAAATGAGAATTGTAATATTCCTCACTGCAAACACTCACAGAAGCACCTGTATCAACCTCAAACGTTAAGCTTTTACCATTAACAATTAAATCAAGCTGAATTGGGTCTACCTTGACCCTGTCAGTCACCTTTTCATTCATTCTAAATAAATTGGCTACATCCTCCACAAATTGCTCAGTGTCCCCTGACACCTGATTACTGTCATCAACACCTTCTAGGTAGTTATGTTTGCGATAATTTTTGGAATTCCCAATGCTTTTACTATCTCTAAAATTAGTCTTATCTCTATTTACATTTGTACCTTGCCGACCAGCTAACTTAGAACGACACACTTTTGCTATGTGGTTTTGTTTACCACAGAAATGACACTTCACACCTAATAACCTGCACTGTGAACGGAAATGCCCTGTGAGGCCACAACATAAACATTGCGCACTGCCACTGCCACCTGGCGGAGATCGCCGCTGCCATCCAGAAGGCCCTGGTGACGTGCCGCCGCTGACCTTGGCTGTTCCCCCTGCTCCCTTCCAGGCCGCTCCAGCGTTGTCGCTCCGTGCTGTCTGGGAATGCGTCTGGGAATGCGGTGCGCCATTTCCGAATCTCCCCCTCCTGGCCACCACGCTGCTCAACTGATGGATCCGCTCGGGTCTTCCGACTGATAGAGCTGCCGCCGATTTTTCTGCTTGCTCCATTGAAAGCACTATTTTGGTCGCTTGCTCGAACGTTAACGAGGCTTCCGATAAAAGTTTTTGTTTGGCACTTTCACTTCTGATGCCACTCACCAGTCTGTCTCTCAAGTAATCATTTAGCGACGCGCCAAAGTCACAATGGGTTGTCATTTTTTTCAAATTTGCAATATACTCGGCAACCGACTCGCCTTCCAACTGTACTCGCTTACTAAAACGATATCGCTCCGCGATGAAGCTAGGTGTCGGGAATAAATGTTTTTGCACAAGTTGCACCAGTTCATTAAATGTCTTTTCCGACGGTTTATTAGGAGTGCACAGGTCTCTCAACAAACTATACGTTTTTTACCCCTATCACAGTTAAAAACGTACTGACCTTTTTACCCGCGTCAATGCTATTACAGTCCACATACAGCCCAAAACGTTCGATGTATGACGCCCAGGTTTCAACTGACCCGTCATATTCCCCGATAACGCCTATTTGCGCCATTATATTAGTTACAGGAAACGGTAGTTCGTCTAATTGTACTTGCCACATCAACTCGTAGCTAAAATAATTTGGTTGCACACTACACTTCCTCCCACACTAATTGGTTTGAAACTAAAGAAAATTCGTACTGTTAATCTCCGTGATGTTCACTCGCCATTTTGTGATGTTCACTCGATCAAAACTGTCCTCGTGTTGTTCGCGCACGTGGTGTTCACTGTTGATGTCCAGCGGCGATGTACACTCGGAATTTCGCACTAATACTAATTTCCACAAATCCTCGTCGCCATTTGTGATGTTCGTGGCCGGTGGTAATGAAACTGGGTAATAAAATTACACCAATTCAGGAAAACTATTGTACTACATCTTGGTCGGGAGGACGCGGGTTTCACGGACCGTGGGTAAAACTGGACTGGGGAGAACACTCGCTGCTGGAACGGTAAGGAACGTTGGCGGGGAGAAGTGGCGTGACCTCAGTAGCCAATAGGATTTATTCAAACAGTATGGTCTCATATGACGTAACATACATATAACCGCCAACGGCCAGATCGATAATCAACATTCCTATCTTAACAAATATATTTTAGATAGCTGACTATTTATATTAGATTCAGATATGTACACCACAGTAACGTAATTAGAACTATGTAATTCAGAAGTTTACGAGGAAGAGTAAGAAGAATAGTCAGCTGATTTCGATGCGTGTTTGTCTGTTACGGTCGTCTCGCGGCCGACGCTCTGTGACGTTATTGTTTTGCTTCGTTCTTTTGATTTGTAAGTGACTTATATTATTGTTTATTGAGTAATTATTTGTGCTATGAATGAACTTAGTAATTCAAGTGCCATTAGGCGCTGTTTTGATGACGATTTTAGTGGAAATGATAGCGATGCAAGCAGCACCCCCACCAGAGAGTGACTCAGACTAATTTTTTTTAGTCTAATGTAAATATGTATATAAGCCATTTTTTTGTATTTTTAATACTTTATCTGTCATTTTTCTTACTTTTACTCATATCAGTAACTAAATATGTGTTTATTTTGAGGCAATAATCACTATTCAACTACTTACTGCCACTTGTTGATGTGGTAAACATTTTAGTAAAATTTTTGCGAAAAAACATTGTTTTGTTTTTTACCAATTAGTATTGTGATATGTTGTGCAAAAGGTTAAGAAGTGATATTTTTCTTATTCAGCATTATATTTGGAACATTTTGCATATTTTTAGAACTAGGACTACTACATTTTGTAAAAACTATACGTCAAGGATTTTGAAAATAAAAATATAAAAAAACTACACAACCGGTTAGCAGTACCAGATTTTTTTATGATAAAAGATAAGCATTTTTATTTTTACTTGATCTTATAGAACATATGTTTGTGTAAAAAACCATATGTAATACATGCAATTTGAACATATGTTTGTATATAAAAAGTTGTTTAAAAAAGAAATGTCATATGCTCGAAAATGGCCTAGCACTTTGAAGTGGTTTAGTCATCACTTGGAGGGTTAATTTATAATTATAAAGAGCTGATTGGGCACCTGTTTATCAATGTCATGAAGTTAATATTAGTCTGTCTAGGTTTTATAATATTTATAATAATTGTTACAATGCTTCATGTGACTTAAAGAGGATCACTAGTAGCAATAGGAGTAGGCGTCCATGGGTAACTTACAATTTGGTTTCCCTAATAAATGAAAAAATTGTTTGTATAAATTATGTTGTAAAATTAAAACAAATTATGAATTAAGAATACAGTATAACAGATGTCTAAAATAGTTAAGCAACAAATTAAAATAACATTAAATTATTACTCTCAACTTATTAATCAAAATAAGGGTAACACCAAACACTATTGGAAAGTTATTAAATCAATTTTAGGTAACAATAGGAAAAACATTGATCAAAATCTATTGTAATGGCACAATTGTTGATGTAGGTAAAAATGAGGAATTTGTACCAAATCAATTTAATAAATATTTTGTGAATATTTCGGGTAAATTAAAAGAACAATTTTTCGGTTATGATTTATTTAATGAAGATCAAGCAGTGAAAGAGACAATATTAGAATATTTTAACATTTAAATTGATGACATATTGTACAATGTCATAATTAAGATGAAAAACAAAAATAGTTGTGGTATGGATGGCATCAGCATAGTCACTATTAAAAATAATTTGCAGGTATTTGTACCAATTTTATATAACATATTTTCTAAATCTATAGATCTAGGAGTATTCCTGGAACAATTAAAAATTGCTTGTGTTGTTTCTATTTTTAAGGGGGGGGTGACAGCAGGGAAATATCCTCATATAGGCCTATCTCTTTGATTAATACCTTAGCAAAGATATTTGAAAGCTTAATAAAAACTCAATTGTTACATTATTTAATCAATAGTTCATTAATTTCACAAAATTAATTTGGCTTCCTACCAAACAAAGGTACGGATATGACGATTGAGAAACATATACAATATATCGCTGAATCTGTTGATAAAAGTAAATATACAATTGCAATTTATCTCGATTTTCAGAAGGCCTTCGACCTGGTGGATATTGACTTATTGTTAAGACAGTTAAAGTTATATGGGATAGGAAGGTAGGGCCGGGGAATGGTTAACCTCATTTTGTAAAAATAAAAGTCAAGTTGTAAAGATAGGTAATCATGTTAGTAATGTTTTACAACTGAAATTTGGGGTGGCTCAGGTTGGAGTACTGGGACCTCTTATGTTCATCATTTATACAAATGAATTATTGAAACTAAAATTAAATTCTAAAATTGTTGCTTATGCGGGTGATATTGGTCTATTTTGCTCCTCCTATAATAAAAACATTTTGAAAAAACTAGTAAGTAGTGACTTAAAGTCTATATCAAACTGGTTAATAGAACATAAACTATTGGTAAATACCAACAAATCTAAATGTATTCTTTTTTTGATAGAACTAAGACTTGTAGCAATCTACAAAATGAATATGAACTTTTTTGTCATAATCATCAATGTATATATGACTGTAAATGCATAAGAATAGAAATAGTCGAGAAAATCAAGTATCTTGGGTTAATTATCGATAGAAATTTAAAATGGGATTGTTATGCATTGGATTTAACTACAAGGTTAAGTAAAATAAACCATGCCTTGTATCATATGAGGGAATTTCTCAGACCGGAGCATCTTAAGCAACTTTATTTTTCATGGTTTGAGGGGACAATGAGATATGGTATTAGCCACTATGGAGGTACATACAGTACTATCCTGAAAAATGTTATTATGATCCAACGATTTGCAATTAGAAATATTCATCATCTAAGAAAATTTGACAGGGTAACACATATTTTTGAGGAATGTAATATATTTACTTTCAATCAACTATATGCACTGTGCTGCTTATTGTATATTCATAAAAATCTGTACAGATATGAATTTAATGAGTATTCTAAAAATACCCGCCTGTCTTCTAAATTTACAATTAAAACTGAAAACCTGCACAAGGAAATGGCTAGAAAACAGTTTGCTTATGCAGGAATTAAAATATTTAATAATTTCATCATACAAGGCAGCGACGAGTTGTTGTTGTGTGTTGAAAGCAAACCAAAATTTAAGATGGAAGCTAAACAATATATTCGCCAAATTATAATATAATGAAATGCTCCATGATGTGATTCCTGATTATGGCTTTGCAGTTGAACAGTTTTATACATTTAATTATATTTATTAAGTTCTGTTACTGATTTTTTTTTGTTTAAAGTTTTATTATCCTGTTATTGAATTTAGAAGTTTATTATTTGTTATTATTGTTGATATTTATTGCTGTTATGAATTTAGATGTTTATTGTTAGTTATTGTTGTTGTTCATTGTCGTTATTATTGTTGATCTTTATTGTTGTTATGAATTTAGATGTTTATTGATAGTTATTGTTTGTTCATCTTGTTGTTATTTATATATTTTATTTATTAAGCAATAACTTATACATATGGGTGTACACTCATGAGAGAGCTTACATGTACTGGGAGTCACTTGGAATGCCTTTTAGTCAGAAAATGTGTTTTTTTTTGGTGTAATTGTAATAGTATTTATTGTGTTTTGTTGGGGTATAGTTTTGTTTTAAAATGTTGTATCTGATAGTTTTAAATTGTTATTATAGATTGTTATCATTATTAGTTATAAAAAGTAATTTCATTCTAGAGTAGACCTTTCCTGGGAGTATTGCACTATATAGTAGCCGTATGAAATAAGTGTATTAAAGATGCTTGTTTTTTCAGAATCCTGCACGTGCTGTGTTATGCACATGGGATCATGTATCAAATAAAAAAAACTGTTAATAAATAAACATATTTGAACTGTGAAAACACACACACACACACACACACATATTTTTTACAGTATAAAACCAGGAACATTGTTGTACAGTAGAAATAATTTTTTTACGAAAATTTAATAGTATTTGTTTCATTACAATTAAAAAAAGTAAAAGTAAAAATAAAATATCCAAAAGTAAAGCTTTATAAAAATATAAATAATTTGTTTTATTACTTTTAAAAATATAAAAAATTTCCCATGGAAGGGTTTTTTATAGAAAACAAAGAAAATTCTTATTTTTGAAAATATTTTAGAGTTTTTGGGGTAAATATTGAAATATTCTTTTTATCAAAAAATTACATATTCCTTATTTTACGAGTTTAGATATTTTCTGTATGCTTATTATATTTTTACACCTTTTGTTACGTTTTAGAGCCTAAAATTTTCAGAAAAGAAAAATATATTTTTTGTTATTTTGTACGGGTTTATTTGTAAAAGGTTTTGTTGCAAATCGTAAGAAGACTAAAAAAAATTAAAGTTTATAAAAACACACAATATATTGGAAGATAATATTTCTAATGAAGTAAAATGTATTATAATAAAAAGAACATATGTACGTAAATATGTTCATATGTACATATTATACATACATTTTTTAGGGAAAATCCGGGTTTTTTCGCGTTATGTCAAAGTCCGCGAGCAGACATGACAAACCAAAATTTGTTTCGCAACTTTAAAAATTCGTTGCATAGTTATTACGCATTATTATTCAATAAACTATACATAAAATTAATCCGTGAAAACATCCTGATTAATGTAATATAATATTTGTCCTACTTAAATCGTATTTTTTATACCAAAAGTTTGATTAAAAATATGACTGAAAAGTCGACTAGTGACTAGTCGTCTAACATTGGAGAAACATTTTTAGCGACTAGTCGCTAGTCGTCTAACAGATAGAGAGTTAAGCAGTGAAATGCTTTCGTGACATCTGTAGATGGTGACGTAACTTCAATCGTGCTTTTCTTACAACAAATACATTTTTATTACATTTATACAAAGTTGACATTGCATCACAATGCAAGCAAGCCTTCTTTTTGCAGCAAGAACCTTATCAAACCCGAGACTATAATTGCTCTCTTCATCAGGACTTATTAAAGAATAGAAACTTTGAAAAAGTCCAGAAATTTTGAAAGGCATAACTTCTCAGAAAGCTGATACATTTCTTCTATTATTATTACTCAATTGGCTGTCATATTCCAAGAGTATTAACTACTGTAGTCAGTCGTTCTTACTATTTCGTAACACAATGTTTAATCTAACAAAATATCTTTTATCCATGATAATATTTTATTTTTATCATGGCAGTTAAACAATTCCATTTCTATTAATTTTCCACTTGAGTTTGCAATAATCAAAATAATAGCTTTATTCAGGAACTGACTTTGTGAGCACTTGATATGTCAATAATAACATAAAATAATGATAGTAAACATAATTTCATATGATAAATTAATTGAAATAGTGGGCATTATTAGTACAACATTATTAATTTAAACATTTTTAATAGTTTGTTTACAGACAAAAATAGTCACAAAATTTATTTTACTTATTAAGAACTGACAATTTAGAAATAAATTGTAGTAATGTTTTTTTTATTTTTAGACTGTAACCAGAAAGATACCACCATTTCCAAAAGAAGAAGATCCATTAGCTGAATTTGAAACTATGCTGATAGATACTGGATTCGAAATAATGAAAAGTGAAATTAGAGACCATATTGATGATTTTCCCTCAGTTGAAGATGTCACAGGTATATTTGTCAATAACAAATTGCTCAATATATCCTAATAGAAATAATGAAACACGAATTTATAACAATAATTTGTTTAGTATATTGACATACATACCTATGAAATAGGCCTAGTGGTTGTTAACAATTCGAATTACCACGATATTCAATAATTAATTAATATACCAATAAATATTTTAGCGATAAATAATTTTACTGTAATTAACAGTATACTCACTGGGCATATTTTATAGCTATAATCCTACAGTATTAAGTATAGATTTTGTGGCTGGTTTGAGTTAAAATTTGGAAGATTTGTTTTCGAATGGATACATACATTGTTGTAAGTCCATATTAAAGTTTAAAATTTGTAACAGATAAATCTAAAAAACGTTTTGATCCTCGGGCTGAATTCCAAGTACCTTTGTTAAATTCTCGTCACTCGTACAGTTTTATAAATATTTTTAGTTTGATTTTCACACCCATGAAATGAACAGGAATACAAGTTATTAACTAATTCAGTTCAGTACTCCAATTCCTCTACAAGTACATATTTAGTAAACATTAATGATAGGGCTTTGGAAATGTATTAAACACATTAATGTTGTCCATCTATTAATATGACACTGTGGTCGCGATGGTTGTATAATGCAATTCGACATTTTGAGGATGTGTTGAGGCGAGAATAGTAGAATAGAGGACGCCCCGTGTTACATAACTTCCATACAAAATCCTTAAACGACGTAGTTTTGTGAAGAAGTCCATTTGTAGAAATGTCCAACATTGAAATTTTTGTGTCTCACTGCATCAGGCCCAAAAAATCGTAATCTAGGGTTTCTACAACAACAAAATAAGTGACTTTTAGTGACCAAATTTAGAACTTCTGGTGACTTTTAGCTCCGTAACTCGAATAGGATAAATGTTACTTAATTATCTTTAAATTTGTATTGTACCGGATTAGATCCTTACAATAAATGCATTTATTGTGAATTGATTAATAACTTACTATTGCATTAATTTCCAAAATGAAATAAAATAAACAGAATCTTTTCGTTTCAGCACTAGTGGAGTCTCTGGACCCGGACATAGCCCATGTGCCGGTCGACCTGAAAGCCTCGTACCTCAGAGATTGTCTTCAAGTGATGGATCAGATGGAAGTACTCAACTTAGAGCGAACTTCCATCAAACAGAAGATGGTGCTTTGTGTCATTCGAAAGCCTTAATAGGTTGCAGAAAATAGCATTATCAATGTAGTTTGAATCATATTTAATGTACTGGTGCTAACTGTTTTGTATTTTGGTTAAATAATAATTTATGTACTAATGAAAGCGGCTTGCTTTAATGACTTTCAGCCTGATTTCTAAAAATAACTGATACTTAAGTACGTTAAGATACAAACACTAGAGACATCCATTACATTTACTATAAGAGATCAAAAGAACCACAAATAATCCAAAATCAAATATGGTAACCACACTTTAGGAGCCAACAGTAAATCAATATAAAATAATGTTCGAAAGACCATAAATAATCCAACAGAAAATTTCTTGTTCAAAGCTGTGTAAGTTTTCTTAAAGTTTTAATCAGAAATCTGTTAAAAACTACAAAATAATCTATTAAAAAGTAACAATGACATGGTAAAAAATTAAAATTTTATCGCTACAGTCTATGAAGAAAATGTTAAAAAATTACAAGAATCTCTCAAAATCAATGGCGAATCCATTACTAATGTTATCTAATCTGCTCCAAAAATCTATTAGGCTATAAATGTTGTCTAATCAACGTTAAAAATATTTTTTTACATAACATTCACTGGCTTTTTAATATATTATATTTTAGAAAGATTTTTCATAAAAATGACAAGAAACACATAGCTTTGAACAAGAGATTTACTTTTGGATTATTTATGGCCCTTTGAACAGTATTTTACATTGATATACTGTTGGCTCCTAAAGTGTGGTTAAAAGATATCCTGCTGGTTATTTATAGTTTTTTGAACAGTAATTTGCATTGATTTAATGTCGGTTCCAAAAGTGTCCAAGAAACCTCATACTACTGACTACTAATTAATATATTTATTATTTTCAAAAGAAAATTTTCGTAAAACTAATGAAAATCTTTATTCTACACATTGATGAACAATACAGACTGGAATTATTGAAAAAATAGTGTAGACAAGTTAAATCGTTGCCTCATCAATATAGTGAAAGAGGATATTTTTTATATATTGAGTGAATTTCACTAATTAATTCTAAGTAATTTACTACTAAATACATTTTTTTATTACTAAATGATTGAGTTTTTAAAAGAGATAAATAAAGTATGCGATCTGAGATACAAAAAATACAATAAATTACATGGAATTGAAAAAAGAAGTCCAAAATTGTGAATTTAGAACAAAATAAAAAAGGCAAGTACGGGCTTACAATGATTGTGGAATTAGAAAACTGCAAAGTGCACCTGCCGAACAGATTTTTGACTGTCCTTGACGGTAAAAAAAAAGGTCAAAGAGATAAACAAAATAGATAATTTACACTTAGTTATCACTAGATATTTCCAGTAATAACTAAGTAATAACTAAAAGATAAAATGTAAATAAAAGATAAAAGACAATAAACGATAAACAATGTTTTACTATCAATTTTGTAGAATACAGATCTTTCATAGGTTTTACGAGAATTTTCAGTACTATTTTTAGTGATGACAGATTTTTCAGTTTGTAACAGATTTTTCATAGATTCCGAGCAGATCTGTCATTCGATATATTATTCAGTTTTTTCAAGCATATTTGACATTTATTCTAGCAGATTTTCAGTCATTTTTAACAAATTTACTGTTTTTATATTTATGATAATTTGAGCAGTAGGTTTTAGATAGGTTTTCGGTCTGTTGAATGTGGTTAACAGATTTGCTGTTGGATTATTTACGTTTTTTTAACAGTACCTTACTTTGATCTACTCACCTAAAAGTGCGCCACACACACACACACACACACACACACGCACGCACGCACGCACGCACGCACGCACGCACGCACGCACGCACGCACGCACGCACGCACGCACGCACGCACGCACGCACGCACGCACGCACGCACGCACGCACGCACGCACGCACGCACGCACGCACGCACGCACGCACGCACGCACGCACGCACGCACGCACGCACGCACGCACGCACGCACGCACGCACGCACGCACGCACGCACGCACGCACGCACGCACGCACGCACACACGCACGCACACGCACACGCACGCACACACGCACGCACACGCACACGCACGCACGCACGCACACGCACACGCACGCACACGCACGCACACACGCACGCACGCACACACGCACTCACGCACACACGCACACACGCACACACGCACACACGCACACACGCACACACGCACACACGCACACACGCACACACGCACGCACGCACGCACGCACGCACGCACGCACGCACGCGCGCACGCACGCACGCACGCACGCACAAAAATTCCTAATTTTAATGTAATATATAGACAATGCAATTGACAAGTCCTACTGAACTTGGTATGCAGTTATGTATGGAAACTGAGTAATCCAGTATTAATAGTGCTAAACTCCTAGTCAATAATTTTCCCTACGATGTGTTGAATATATTATGATCTTGTAGTTCTGTGAGAAAACAAATCTCGTGACACTGGAAACCGGTGTTCAACTTTCACGTAGAGTTCTAGCGTCAGTATTTACCGTTAAAAACTGGTTTGTAGTGTATTTCCATATAAGAAATAATATTAAACTAAAAAATTACAAAGTACAATAGCATACGTTGAATTAGGATGAAAAAATAACCTTAAAACAAGACAAGATTAACGTATTATAGACCAAGACGAGGACCTGAGATTAATTGACTGTCAACAAGAAACAACCGCTTGCTAATTGTAGCGGTAAAACAAAACAGCTGAGCATCTCTTGCATCTTCCTACTTCCACGAAAATGTCACTGATTTAGTTATGTGTAAGTATTTACAAAGATTTATTAATGCTACATGCACATACCCACGACTTCTCCCGCAATTTCTATACAGCTTTCTGTGTATTCGTTTGAATAGCTCTCACGATTTCAGTTCATAGCTTTCTTAGTGAAAGCACTTGTAATGTAATACGAAAGGGTCCTATGACATTTTAAAAGTGGAATTAGTAATATTTCGGGCATCAAGTACCAGTCATCATAGAAAACCAGAAGTTAAGCAAAAATATGAGTAATTCTTAGTTCAGGTTTTGCACTTTTAGTTCAAACTCTGATCAATATTCCCAACGCAAAATTCGTGTTTGCTGTTTTGCCCCGAAAAATATACATGACCTATATTAAATACATAATTTTGTAATGAGGTTGGATTCTGAACAGTGTAGTTTACTAAAGCGTATGGTTATAGATATTGTTATTGAAAATTAAAAACTAAAATCAGTATCAATAATACTGAGACATTTCAATACTTAAATTATACAGTTGCCATCCATATGTAAAGATAAAGTATGATGCAGTAAAGGTTTTGCTTCCCAATTCATGTTGCTATATCATACTATTTGCTCGGTCCAGTCTAGGAATTATATCAATATTTATATACCTACTCAGTATCGCATACATCGACAGTGAGAAATGGATGCGATGTCACCTCGACGATTTTCTGTCATAAAAATTGCATTTAGTGTCTCGTGTATTGATTTGTGATCCAAAATAAATAAATTGGGTTACCTTGTTGCGACAATGTTGAAACAAGAAGCGATGTTATTTTTGTTATGATTTCACAATGTAAATAAATTAAAAATATTGGTTAAAATAATGTACATATAGTCGTGCTGTCACAATACAATGTTTACACATAACAATGGAATACGTTTAACTGGCTCTTTGAACTCACATTACACAACTTTAAAGGACAATAAGGGATTTATTGCTGCTTTAAAGACCAGTGGGGCATAGACTGGAAACATTTACGAAATAAGAATAGGCCTATGTTCATCCTACGGACCTTAGGAAAGTCC
The DNA here is from genome assembly GCF_021130785.1 of Homalodisca vitripennis. Lineage (NCBI taxonomy): Eukaryota > Metazoa > Arthropoda > Insecta > Hemiptera > Cicadellidae > Homalodisca > Homalodisca vitripennis. Next base: position 925,615 of record NC_060210.1, read on the forward strand.
ATGTGAAATTTTAGTACAATCGGTTGAATAGTTTAAACGTGAAAGCTAAACAAACTAACTAACAAGGGCACTTCCGCATTTATAATATTAATTAGGATGTTTCGCGTAACAGGCTTCGCTGTGGTTGAATCCAAAATTCCAAGTCTACAGCTCAGTTCATTAGGAGTATCAGGTAACCGAGCTTCGCTCGGTATTTTATCTGGTGAATCGTGTATTGAGATTCGTTTTAGGATATATTTGTCCGCAAACGATAAACTATACATTCCATGGCTCTTTATTTTTCTGTCATATTCTGTCTTAAAGGAGGCTAGAGCAAAAGATGCGTTCATTTTTCTTATTTTTTAACGAAACTCTTCATTTGAAAATTGTGGTTGCTCCAATTCGTCTAGTAGTAAACTAAAATTCGTCCATGCAAACAACAGTCACCGAAAGAATATCTATTTATGTGATTTAGGTTTTTTGCTGCTTTAAAGACCAGTGGGGCGTAGCCTGGAATGATTTACGAAATAAGAGTGGGCCTATGTTCATTCTAGGGACCCTAGGAATGTCCATGTAAATTTCAGTACAACCGGTTGAATAGTTTATACGTGATAACAAAACAAACAAACAAAGGTACTATTGAATTTATAATATTAGTTAGGATATTTCGCATAACAGGCTTCGCTGAGGTTAAATCCCAAATTCCAAGTTTAAAAAAATGTATTTATTCTGCCATTTTCTCGTTAAGAACACAGTCTTAAGACCCAATGTGTATTGTAAGAGCTCACAACCGGGTTTTTTTTCCATAAACATTTAAGTATATTGTTATTTTATAAAAATATTTATTGATGTCAATTTCATAATAACACGAATTTATACTTACGCTTTGGTTGGTAATAGTATAAGTTTAGAAGAGATCTATTGAAAACGGATGGCGTTTTTGAAATATTGGCTCTGAAAAACATTTTCTGTAATTTGTAGGAATAAAGAAACAAATATTAAGAAGCACAAATTCATTTAGGGTTAAACTATTTAAGTTGTTCTATAATTATTTAAAACTAAATATTTGCATTGTAGTAATTGTGTTACAATAAATAAGAATATATTATTATGTATACAATGTTCCTCCAAACAGGCTAAGCTTGGAAGGTAAATATTGATTTCTCTTATCGTGTATTATATAAATGTTTAGGTATTGTGTGTATGTGAGTGTAAAAGAATGCTCAAGCATTGTAATAAAAAAGAATAATAACATTCTATAATCATTCAGACCTTTTTAAGTAAAAGTGCACACACTATTATAGTTAATGTTCTCATATACATTTAGTATTTATTTGACGGTGCATAAATTATAATATTGCGAGAAATAAAGGTATTTTTTATAAATCAATAGAATATTTATTACTAAGAACTACATCGATCGTCAGTTACGCTATTTTTGGTGGATGAACGGGAGATAATCAAGAAGATTGAAAACATAAAATGAAAATTTTGTCTCAAATTATATTTTTCCTTAATTTTATTCACTTTAAAATAAACTTCAGACACATAAATAATAGTTATATAACCGTCTGGAAACAAGGCATCAAAGAATGTAAAATTCGCCACTTTCAAGGTTTATAAATGGTTAGTTTATTAGGGGATATTTATCTATAAATTTAAAGAAAAATTAGGTTGTTTGGTTGGACAATGTAAAAAATCACTGAATACCTACTAAACATTAATATATTCAATTTAGCAAGGTTAAATTTATATTTTATATTACAAATATGCACAATAGATTTTGTTATTTAAGCTAGATACAATTGCATGGATCGTTATCGCTGACTGACAATATGAATTGTAAATTTATGTATGTAACATTTCCACGCGAGCTACCATAGCTCTTGTAAAATAAAATACTTGTTTTTGTAATTTATATATGAGTAAATGCGTTACATTATTTTGTATACCCATATTTATTAATAATTGTCTTCTTTCTATTAAATTGTTTTAACATTATAAACACTTTTTAATTTAATTGTTTTCTGATTATTTGAGATGTGTATGGACATAATGTAAATAGAAATATTAAAATTTTTTAAGTGTATACTTAGTTTTATTTTTAGTTTAATTAGCACGATCATAATGTTCTTGTAATTTATTGTTCATTATTTACATTGTGTAATTATTTAATCAACAATTCCGATTGCCAGAATTTCTCTAAATGGCCATTAAACAGAACGCCAACTTAATCACGATTGTCGGCGAACACAAGATAGAGAACTAATGTAATAATCACAAGCCTCTTGGCGGTGGTAAAGTTAGCGAACATGTGTCACATCTGACCCAGATCTTGATGGCTGTAACTTTCCTCCCTTTCTCTCTACATCCTTTTCCTCTGTACTCGTGGATGCATAGCGAGTTTATCGAAAAAAATTTAATAATTGCAAAGCCTGATGGCAGTGGTATTAACGTTGTAAAGTTGCTAACATGTGTCACATCTGACCCAGATCTTGATGACTGTAACTTCCCTCACATTATCCCTTTATCCTCTTGACTCGTGATGTTATGGCTATTGTATCATACAACTGATGTAATAATTGCAAGCCTGATGGCAGTGGTATTAACGTTATAAAGTTGCTAACATGTGTCACATCTGACCCAGTTCTTGATGACTGTAACTTCCCTCACATTATCCCTTTATCCTCTTGACTCGTGATGTTATGGCTATTATATCATACAACTGATGTAATAATTGCAAGCCTGATGGCAGTGGTATTAACGTTGTAAAGTTGCTAACATGTGTCACATCTGACCCAGTTCTTAATGACTGTAACTTCCCTCACATTATCCCTTTATCCTCTTGACTCGTGATGTTATGGCTATTGTATCATACAACTGATGTAATAATTGCAAGCCTGATGG